>NC_048570.1:7886022-8186022 GCF_013265735.2 Oncorhynchus mykiss
GTAGTAGTGGCGGTAGAAGTAGTAGTAGTAGTGGTGCTAGAAGTAGTGGTGGTAGAAGTAGTGGTAGTAGTAGTGGTGGTGGTGGTGGTTGTAGTATTGGTAGTGGTGGTGGTGGTAGTAGTATTGGCGGTAGTAGTAGTAGCAGTGGAAGTAGTAGTGGTAGTAGTAGTGGTTCTAGTAGTGGAAGTAGTAGTATTAGTAGTAGTGGTTCTAGTAGTAGTAGTGGTTCTAGTAGTGGTAGTAGTAGTAGTAGTAGTAGTGGTTCTAGTAGTAGTAGTGGTTCTAGTAGTGGTAGTAGTAGTGGCGGTAGTAGTATTAGTAGTAGTAGTGGTTCTAGTAGTAGTAGTGGTGGTAGTAGTAGTAGTAGTAGTGGTTCTAGTAGTAGTAGTAGTGGTTCTAGTAGTGGTAGTAGTAGAAGTAGTGGTGGTAGAAGTAGTGGTAGTAGTAGTGGCGTTGTTGGTGGTGGTTGTAGTATTGGTAGTAGTGGTGGTGGTGGTAGTAGTATTGGCAGTAGTAGTAGCAGTGGTAGTGGTAGTAGTAGTGGTGGTTCTAGTAGTAGTATTAGTAGTAGTGGTTCTAGTAGTAGTAGTGGTACTAGTAGTGGTAGTAGTAGTAGTGGTTCTAGTAGTGGTAGTAGTGGTTCTAGTAGTAGTAGTAGTAGTGGTTCTAGTAGTGGTTCTAGTAGTAGTGGCGGTAGTAGTATTAGTAGTAGTAGTGGTTCTAGTAGTAGTAGTAGTAGTAGTAGTGGTTCTAGTGTTAGTAGTAGTAGTGGTTCTAGTAGTGGTAGTAGTAGTAGTGGTTCTAGTAGTGGTAGTAGTGGTTCTAGTAGTAGTAGTAGTAGTAGTGGTTCTAGTAGTGGTTCTAGTAGTAGTGGCGGTAGTAGTATTAGTAGTAGTAGTGGTTCTAGTAGTAGTAGTAGTAGTAGTAGTAGTAGTGGTTCTAGTGTTAGTAGTAGTAGTGGTTCTAGTAGTAGTAGTAGTAGTGGTAGTAGTAGTAGTAGTAGTAGTGGTTCTAGTAGTGGTTCTAGTAGTGGTGGTAGTAGTAGTGGTTCTAGTAGTGGTAGTAGTAGTGGTTCTAGTAGTGGTAGTAGTGGTGGTAGTAGTAGTGGTTCTAGTAGTAGTAGTAGTAGTGGTAGTAGTGGTTCTAGTAGTGGTAGTAGTAGCAGTAGTAGTAGTAGTAGTAGTAGTAGTAGTAGTAGTGGTTATAGTAGTGGTAGTTGTAGTAGTAGTAGTAGTGGTTCTAGTAATGGTAGTAGTAGTGGTTCTAGTAGTAGTAGTAGTGGTAGTAGTAGTAGTGGTTCTAGTAGTAGTAGTGGTTCTAGTAGTAGTAGTAGTAGTAGTAGTAGTAGTAGTGGTTCTAGTAGTGGTAGTAGTAGTAGTAGTAGTGGTTCTAGTAGTGGTAGTAGTGGTTCTAGTAGTAGTAGTGGTAGTAAGGGGTAGACATAACTGCTCCCCTGTGTCTGAGTGCAGATTTAGGCTGGGATGATCTGTGTTAATTCAGTGGTTTCTCTGTGGGTTAAGGAGCTTACCCCCTCCGGGGAGGAGGCACAGCCAAGACTGGCAGGACTCGTGAAGGTTTGACCCTCGCTGACACACCCAGATATACCTCCACTCTAGTCCAGGGGAAATGTACTAATGTTCTGACTGAATCTAACGACTCTGACTGCCTTCTCTTGGGACTTGTTTTCCTCCTTCTCTTCACTTGTCGACTGTTTGTTTTTTGGTGCTTGGTCGCCCCCATGAGTCTGTTGAGGCCAGATTACTGTTTGAGGCCTGCTTACGATGGCTATGAATCTCTGCAGCTGCTGGAGCAGAACGGAGGCTTTGGCAACAACGGCGCACAGCCCCCAGCCCAGATCCACAACATCCACAACGCAGGTGAGTTCAAACGCTATGTGTGTCTCCTCGTGTGTGTGTCTCCTCGTGTGTGTGTCTCCTGTATGTGTGTCTCTCGTGTGTGTGTCTCTCGTGTGTGTGTGTGTCTCGTGTGTGTGTGTGGTGTGTCTCGTGAGTGTGTCTCTCGTGTGTGTGTCTCTCGTGTGTGTGTGTGTCTCGTGAGTGTGTGTCTCGTGAGTGTGTGTCTCGTGAGTGTGTGTCTCGTGAGTGTGTGTCTCGTGAGTGTGTGTCTCGTGAGTGTGTGTCTCGTGAGTGTGTGTCTCGTGTGTGTGTCTCGTGAGTGTGTGTCTCGTGAGTGTGTGTCTCGTGAGTGTGTGTGTGTGTGTGTGTCTCGTGAGTGTGTGTCTCGTGAGTGTGTGTGTCTCGTGTGTGTGTGTGTGTGTGTGTCTCGTGTGTGTGTGTGTGTGTCGTGTGTGTGTGTGTGTGTCGTGTGTGTGTGTGTGTGTCGTGTGTGTGTGTGTGTCGTGTGTGTGTGTGTGTCTCTCGTGTGTGTGTGTGTGTCTCTCGTGTGTGTGTGTGTGTCTCGTGTGTCTCGTGTGTGTGTGTCTCGTGTGTGTGTGTGTCTCGTGTGTGTGTGTCTCGTGTGTGCGTCTCTCGTGCGTGTCTCGTGCGTGCGTGTCTCGTGCGTGCGTGTCTCGTGCGTTGGTAAAAACTCAACACATCGTGTTTGGAGGACAAAGAATGCTGAGTTGCATCCAAAGAACACCATACCTACTGTGAAGCATTGGGGTGGCGGCAACATGCTTTGGGGCTGTTTTTCTGCAAAGGGACCAGGACGACTGATCTGTGTAAAGGAAAGAATGAATGGGGCCATGTATCGTGAGATTTTGAGTGAAAACCTCCTTCCATCAGCAAAGGCATTGAAGATGAAACGTGGCTGGGTCTTTCAGCATGACAATGATCCCAAACACACCGCCCGGGCAACGAAGGAGTGGCTTCGTAAGAAGCATTTCAAGGTCCTGGAGTGGCCTAGCCAGTCTCCAGATCTCAACCCCATAGGAAATCTTTGGAGGGAGTTGAAAGTCCATGTTGCCCAGCAACAGCCCCAAAACATCACTGCTCTAGAGGAGATCTGCAAGGAGGAATGGGCCAAAATACCAGCAAGTGTGTGAATACCTTGTGAAGACTTACAGAAAACATTTGACCTCTGTCATTGCCAACAAAGGGTATATAACAAAGTATTGAGAAACTTTTGTTATTGACCAAATACTTATTTTCCACCATAATTTGCAAATAAATTCATTAAAAATCCTACAATGTGATTTTCTGGATTTGTTTCTCATTTTGTCTGTCATAGTTGAAGTGTACCTATGATGAAAATTACAGGCCTCATCTTTTTAAGTGGGAGAACTTGCACAATTGGTGGCTGACTAAATACTTTTTTGCCCCACTGTATGACCCCTGATCACAGACCTTCACCTGAAGGCCGGATGGTCACACTCTCACAACCCAGCAGCTGCTGTGTTTGTCCTCTTAGAAGACGCATGGTGTGGTCCACTTGTCACCTGATGTTTGCACTCGGTGTGTTTAAAAAAAACAAACGAAGAATAGTAATAACCTATAGATTTTAAATGCTGGAACAAGGCTTTACAGCTCACTCACTTAGGAAGGGACTGGCTCGTCAATATGGCTCACAAAATGTAGTTACAACTTAAATCTTAGTCAGAATGGATGATGTTTCATATATATTATGAAGATAAAAATATATATCCTCAGGGAAAAGCACAGGCAGGATTTGTAAGTTTATATGCTTAGTATTTTCCATTTTTTACTGGCACTAAAATAATTCAAATACTAAGCATAACTTTCATATCCTGCTTTTCCCTGTGGATATATTTTTACATTGACTCTTCAGAATTAGCATTGCAAACATCTCGTAGGAAAACCTTTATTATAATCCATTATGATCTTGGCTGAAAAATATATATTTTTTTGAATCTATCATACTTGGAAATGTAACTTTTAAGGAAGAGTGCTTATGGAGTGGACACTACTAATACTGCTACTGGTACTACTACTGATGTTGCTACTACTACTGGTACTACTGCTACTGCTGCTACTACTACCACTAATGTTGCTATTACTGGTACTACTACTAATGTTGCTACTACTGGTACTACTACTGCTACTACTACTGCTGCAGCTACTACTACTAATGCTGCTGCTGTTGCTACTACTGCTGGTACTACTGCTACTACTACTACTACTACTACTACTACTACTGGTACTACTACTGGTTCTACTACTATTACTACTGATACTACTACTAATACTGTTACTACTACTGACACTCCTAATACTGCTACTGCTGCTACTACTACTGGTACTACTTCTGCTACTGCTGCTACTACTACTGGTACTACTCCTACTAATACTACTACTATTACTGCTGCTACTACTACTACTATTACTGATGCTGCTACAACTGTTACTACTACTACGGTTACTATTACTACTACTACTACTACTGGTACTACTGGTACTACCTACTGGTACTACTACTACTATTGGTATTACTATTGCTACTACTACTACTACTGCTACTACTACTACTACTGCTACTACTACTACTATTGCTACTACTACCACTGCTACTACTACTACTGTTACTACAACCACTACTACTGGTACTACTACTGTTACTGGTACTACTGTTACTACTACTGCTGCTGTTACTACTACTGCTGCTACTAATACTAATGTTACTACTACTGCTGTTACTACTACTACTACTATTATTACTGGTACTACTACTATTACCGGTACTGCTACTACTACTGTTACTACTACTACTACTGCTACTTCTGCTGCTGCTACTACTGTTACTGTTGATCTGGTGCTATGTATTTGGCTGTTAAGAGGATTGCTCTTTTGGCAGTCAGCCATCTTGTGAACAGACTGGGGGCTCCCTGTGGTGAGATGCTTCCTGCACTCATTCACACCTGGCGTCAGTGCTTCATTTGAGCTGGATCCTGCCGGAACAGGATCCGGCACCTCTGTTTTGTTCTCTTTCGTTCACGGAGCCCATTTGCCAGGATCAGGTAGCCTACCTCTTGTGGCATGAACAATTATTTTCACTGTTTTGCAATGTAAAAATCATAATAAAAGCCATCAGAGTAGTTACATTTTGGATTCCTCTGTAATTGTCATGCCCCGTTTAAAAACAAACAAACATGTCATGTGAAAATGTGCCTGATATTGTAAGAACTGATTCATGTTGGGCTGGCCCGGGTTTATGGCAGTATTGTAACCTATATAGACCATTTATGTGGTGCAAGAGAAGCACGCCTGTATCTCTCACAGAACTAAAATGAGATTCACTTTCTATGATCTCTCTCCCTTTCTGTGCTCTGATCTCTCTCCGTCTCTGTGCTCTGATCTCTCTCCCTCTCTGTGCTCTGATCTCTCTCCCTCTCTGTGCTCTGATCTCTCTCCCTCTCTGTGCTCTGATCTCTCTCCCTCTATGTGCTCTGATCTCTCTCCCTCTATGTGCTCTGATAGAGCCGCCAACTCTCATTTCTTCAGCATTTCACGTCATCATTTATTTCCTACTAGAATATTAGCTACGGGAAGTGTGCTGGAGGTGAGGCAGCACTTTGCATTCTGTTAAGAAAGAAATCAAATAATTCCCAATACTACATCAAGAGTACACCTATAATTTAGCCACAGAGGATCCGTAGCTAATTTGTAAAAAATTGCCTAGGCATGCCTACCTGCGGTAATGCGTGTCAGATCTGTCAGTGAATAGCATGCAGCCAACACAGACCTTTTCTCGAATATTTCAAACACAATCGCTGGAAAACACAGGTTGGAAAGCAAATAATTCCGCCTGAAAATAAAATACTAATCTGTTTATGTTACCAAGTTATTCACTTCAAAATAGGCCTATTGAGTGAACAGCATTGTTTTTACAAAGTAAAGCAATTGCGTGAGTCAGTGAAACTGGGAAGATGTTTTGGACTAATTTCCTGCTCGTATTGTAACCTACAGTAATGTGTTTCTACACTCAGCTTGGCTATTGATGGATTGAAAATGAGGATGTTTTTATTGATCGGTTTGTAGCCTGTCATTTCGATAATTTAAAGATTCTGCGAAAGTCTCCAGTCATGTAGAATTGCATGAAATGCATTTATGAAAGCCCACATTTTTTCCAGGACTCAAAAAAAAGGCTACAATAAATGTACTCCGTGTGTGCAACTTCTGCAGGCGGCTCCACACCGCGGCTCATTTTTTTGTTCCAGCACGTCCCATATTACAAATGAAGCACTGTCTGGCATGAATTCAATAGTGCCACACTGTAGCAAAATGTTTCGCAGCAGACGTGTTTTTATCGGATAAATTCAGGGTTACGTCATCCCTCTAAAAACAACATGGGGAAAAAAAAAGACAAAGGACCCAATTCAATGAGTGGTAGACTCATGTCAAACCTTATTGTCTAGTCCAGGGTTTATCAACTCGATTCAGCCATGGGCCAATTTTTCTTTCTTGAGTGGATGGTCGGGTGGACTGAAAATTGACCAGATGAAGCACAAACTAATATGCTTGACTAAAACATAATCATTTCAAACCTTGTTTACATTTGTATACGATCGTGTGTCTCTATTATGCAAAGAATACTTGGAAACAGATTTCATTGGTGTCAAAATAAATTTTGGCCCGGGCGCCGCATTTTTGTCTTCAATGAGTTCTGGAAGGCCACGTTGAAAATAGATTGTATCTCCTCGCAGTCAAAATGTACAATGAGTAGTCCTCTATCCATGTTGTTGTTATTATTATAAATGTTATTATTATTATTATTATTAATTTTAAGCTCCCTGACTCTCTAGTCTTTTATTTAAAATATTATTAGAAGCTGGACACAGTCAAGAAACTGAATGTAGGTCCATTATCATTTAAACACAGTTTAGATTTGAGTCATTTTAAAGTATATTGTGCTGTACCCGTCTCCAGGAATGTATTGATGTGTTTTATTATTATGTATTTTATTTACTCAAACCACCTGTGGCCAGGATGTTTGACACCGGTCTCAGATTGTGTGATAAATGTAAATGGATGATTAGCTTCTGAAAAGTATGTTTATTTCCAGATGCTTAATGTGTGAAACCACTTTTGTGCGCTGACCCATGACTTTGTCTCCTTCCTGTGTGTTACAGGGGTGTACGGTGCAGACCCGGACCAGGGCGGGGGCTTTCTCGACATCCTGAAGGGAGGAACCGAACGCTTTCTGACCAACATCAAAGACACCTCCTCTAAAGTCATCCAGTCTGTGGCCAGGTGAGAGACAGTCGGCTCAGAAAACACCTGCAATACATTATACTGAGAAACATCACGATACAGTATACTGAGAAACACCACGATATACATTATACTGAGAAACATCACGATACATTACACTGAGAAACATCACGATACATTACACTGAGAAACACCACGATACACATTATACTGAGAATCATCACGATACACATTATACTGAGAAACACCACGATACACATTATACTGAGAATCATCACAATACATTACACTGAGAAACATCACGATACACATTATACTGAGAAACACCACGATACACATTATACTGAGAAACACCACGATACACATTATACTGAGAAACACCACGATACATTACACTGAGAAACATCACGATACACATTATACTGAGAAACACCACGATACACATTATACTGAGAAACACCACGATACACATTATACTGAGAAACACCACGATACATTACACTGAGAAACATCACGATACATTACACTGAGAAACACCACGATACACATTATACTGAGAAACATCACGATACAGTATACTGAGAAACACCACGATACACATTATACTGAGAAACATCACGATACATTACACTGAGAAACATCACGATACATTACACTGAGAAACACCACGATACATTACACTGAGAAACACCACGATACACATTATACTGAGAAACATCACGATACATTATACTGAGAAACATCACGATACATTACACTGAGAAACATCACGATACATTACACTGAGAAACACCACGATACACATTATACTGAGAATCATCACGATACACATTATACTGAGAAACACCACGATACACATTATACTGAGAATCATCACGATACATTACACTGAGAAACATCACGATACACATTATACTGAGAAACACCACGATACACATTATACTGAGAAACACCACGATACACATTATACTGAGAAACACCACGATACATTACACTGAGAAACATCACGATACACATTATACTGAGAAACATCACGATACACATTATACTGAGAAACACCACGATACACATTATACTGAGAAACACCACGATACATTACACTGAGAAACACCACGATACATTATACTGAGAAACACCACGACACACTGTGCATTTGGAAATTATTCAGACCCCTTGACTTTTGCCACAACTTGATACGTTGCAGCCTTATTGTAAAATGGATTAAATTGTTTTATTTCCTCATCAATCTACAAACAATTTCCCATAATGACAAAGCAAAAAACATTTAATTTGTTTAGAAATGTTTGCTTATTTATATATAAAAAAATTAAAAATAAATATAATTTTTATACATTATTATATTATACATTCTACATTCGTGCAAATTTGTAAGAGAGAAACTGAAATATCATGTTTACATAAGTATTCAGACCCTTTACTCAGGACTTTGTTGAATCACCTTTGGCAGCGATTACAGCATTGATTCTTCTTGGGTTTGACGCTACAAGCTTGGCACACCTGTATTTGGGGAGTTTCTCCAATTCTTCTCTGCAAATCCTCTCAAGCTATTTCAGGTTGGATGGGGAGCGTCGATACACGGCTATTTTCAGGTCTCTCCAGAGATGTTCAACCGGGCTCTGGCTGGGCCACTCAAGAAGATTCAGACACTTGTCCCAAAGCCACTTCTGCGTTGTCTTGGCTGTGTGCTTGGGGTCGTTGTCCTGTTGGAAGGTGAACCTTTGCCCCAGTCTGAGGTCTTGAGTGCTCTGGAGCAGGTTTTCATCAAGAATCTCTCTGTTCTTTGCTCTGTTCATCTTTGCCTCGATCCTGACTAGTCTCCCAGTCCCTGCCGCTGAAAAACATCCCCACAGCATAATGCTGCCACCACCATGCTTCACTGTAGGGATTGTGCCAGGTTTTCTCCAGATGTGGCGCTTGGCATTCAGGCCAAAGAGTTCAATCTTGGTTTCATCAGACCATAGAGTCTTTAGGTGCCTTTTGGCAAACTCCATGCCGGCTGTCATGTTCCTTTTACTGAGGAGAGGTTTCTGTCTAGCCACTGTACCATTAAGGCCTGATTGGTGGAGTGCTGCAGAGATGGTTGTCCATCTGGAAGGTTCTCCTGTCTCCACAGAGGAACTCTGGAGCTCTGTCAGTGACCATTGGGTTCTTGGTCACCTCCCTGACCAAGGCCCTTCTCCCCCGATTGCTCAGTTTGGTCGGACGGACAGCTCCAGGAAGGGTTTTGTTGGTTCCAAACGTCTTCCATTTAAGAATGATGGAGGCCACTGTGTTCTTGGGGACCTTCAATCCTGCAGAAATGTGTTGGTGCCTGTCCTCAGATCTGTGCCTCAACACAATCCTTTCTTGGAGCTCTACGGACAATTCCTTTGACATCATGGCTATGTTTTTTTCTCTGACATGCACTGTCAACTGTGGGACCTTTATATAGACAGGTGTGTGCCTTTCCAAATCATGTCCAATCAATTTAATTTACCACAGGTAGACTCTAATCAAGTTGTAAAAACATCTCAAGGGTGATCAATGGAAACAGGATGCACCTTAGCTCAATTTTGAGTCTCATAGCAAAGTTTCTGAATTCTTACAGTACCAGTCAAACATTTGGAAACACCTACTCAATCCAGGGTTTTTCTTTATTTTACCGTTTTCTACATTATGGAATAATAGAGAAGACAACACTATGAAATAACACATAGGGAATCATGTAGTAACCACAAAAGTGTTCAAAAAAATAAATAAATATATATTTTATTTTTGCTTCTTCAAAGTATCCACCCTTTGCCTTGATGTCAGTTTTGTACACTTTTGGCATTCTCTCAACCAGCTTCATGAGGTAGTCACCTGGAATGCATTTCAATTAACTTGTTGAAAGTTAATTTGTTGAATTTCTCTCTTTAATATGTTTCCATTAGCCGGTAATAGCCAGCTTTTGGCCGATAAAAAATCTCTATATATATATATATTTAAATAGAAGTGGCAGCGGCCAAATGTCCAGAACAGTAAAAAATCCCATTGTGATATAATGCTTTTTAGCCTTTAAATACCAGTTTGATGGAAATACATTTGACGTGCTTATCGGTCTATAGGTTCATTCTCATAAAGCGTTTGAGTGGAAAATGGATCAGACAGCGCGAGGGCTGCTGCTACAGCATCTCAAAGCAGTAAATACACAGGCAACGGAAGGCAGGGTTTATCAGCAGGGTTTATCAGCGTCATACCACTTTGCAATGAGCTGGAGGCAGTGTCCATTTTTGAGAACGTATAGCCTCTTAATTGTATGAAACCTGAATGTTTTACTACATGAGGCATGCCTCATGTATTTTATATCAATATTTTTCATTGTCTCGTAGCCAAAGACCCAATCCGAGGTCACATTAGCGACCCATGCTAGCTGTTGCATGTTAAGATCTCCACTCATTTCTGTCACATGAAACCTGTCACCCGTTAATTGCATTATGGAACAAACATGTGCGTGTAACCTACTACCTTGTGTGCGTTGCTGCGATCATATTGTGACGAAATAATAGTTTATAAACATTTTAAGCGAACTGTTCTGATCTGTTGCATCAGACTCATTTGCTTTTTAAAGTTGGGGGGATAGTGATGGGGGATAGTGATGGGGGATAGTGATGGGGGAATAGTGATGGGGGGATAGTGATGGGGGATAGTGATGGGGGAATAGTGATGGGGGAATAGTGATGGGGGAATAGTGATGGGGGAATAGTGATGGGGGAATAGTGATGGGGGAATAGTGATGGGGGATAGTGATGGGGGAATAGTGATGGGGGATAGTGATGGGGGAATAGTGATGGGGGAATAGTGATGGGGGAATAGTGATGGGGGATAGTGATGGGGGATAGTGATGGGGGATAGTGATGGGGGATAGTGATGGGGGAATAGTGATGGGGGATAGTGATGGGGGAATAGTGATGGGGGAATAGTGATGGGGGAATAGTGATGGGGGATAGTGATGGGGGATAGTGATGGGGGGTAGTGATGGGGGATAGTGATGGGGGGATAGTGATGGGGGAATAGTGATGGGGGATAGTGATGGGGGGTAGTGATGGGGGGTAGTGATGGGGGATAGTGATGGGGGATAGTGATTCAGCTGTTTGTTACTCGTCTTGTCTGAGGAAAAGTAAACGCGGAGCGTTATTCTAACATCTTCAAAGTGCACGTTGTAATTGGGTAAGAAGGAGTGCATGTTGTAATTGGGTAAGAAGGAGTGCACGTTGTAATTGGGTAAGAAGGAGTGCGTGTTGTAATTGGGTAAGAAGGAGTGCATGTTGTAATTGGGTAAGAAGGAGTGCATGTTGTAATTGGGTAAGAAGGAGTGCACGTTGTAATTGGGTAAGAAGGAGTGCGTGTTGTAATTGGGTAAGAAGGAGTGCACGTTGTAATTGGGTAAGAAGGAGTGCACGTTGTAATTGGGTAAGAAGGAGTGCGCGTTGTAATTGGGTAAGAAGGAGTGCATGTTGTAATTGGGTAAGAAGGAGTGCATGTTGTAATTGGGTAAGAAGGAGTGCACGTTGTAATTGGGTAAGAAGGAGTGCACGTTGTAATTGGGTAAGAAGGAGTGCGCGTTGTAATTGGGTAAGAAGGAGTGCGCGTTGTAATTGGGTAAGAAGGAGTGCGCGTTGTAATTGGGTAAGAAGGAGTGCGCGTTGTAATTGGGTAAGAAGGAGTGCGCGTTGTAATTGGGTAAGAAGGAGTGCGCATTGTAATTGGGTAAGAAGGAGTGCGCGTTGTAATTGGGTAAGAAGGAGTGCGCGTTGTCAAGTTGCATGTTCTGTTAATATGAATTTGTAATGAAAATATGATTTCTGTCATTTTGAGAAACGTGGGTGGACGCCTTAATCCGGTTACGCACCCAATGCTCAAAATATCCGGTAAATTAAAATGCTGCTGGTCAAATGTCTGGTGCCACATTTCCGAAACTGAAAACCTGACACACACACACTGCTCAGAAAGACTTCCCTTTCTGCATTGTCGCAAATATCTCTGCCCATGCAAGCTCCACACACTCACACACACCATTCTCTCTAGGATCTGATAACTCACCCCACCCACCCTTGTCCAATCATCCTGTTTTGATTCATTGGTTCGCCCACCAAGTTCTGTTTTGTGTTTTTTCTGATTTTGTTTTATGAACTCTGCCTCTACCACAACTCATGGTCCTATAAACTCCTTCCTGTAGCCCCAGGTAAATATGGGATACTACACGCCCTCTTTGTACCCGCCTCATGTCCTGTGTGTGTTTGTGTGTGTGGCCATATTCACGCTGCTGTGTCCATAATCCCATGTTAGCAGCACAAAGTGAATATGGGGTTTGAGTTGAAACATGGTTTGAATTCTAATCCTCCACCGCCTACTAAAAACCAACATCTCACCAACTTTCATTTTTCTAACTCGCCTACATCTGTTGCTGTTCTTTTTAATCCCATAGATCCAACTAGTTTTCTTCAGTTTAGACTGTAGATTTGCGGTGGACAAAGTACAGTATTTAAATCTAGTTTTTTTTTTGTTTTTAAGTCTCTATCATTGACAATGTGTGATGATAGTGAGATAAAATGTGCCATTACAGTGAAATGCTTCTACACACAACTGAAAATAGTCGTTGTGTGACCCAATACTCTCCTCTCTCTTGAAGTGTGCACTTGTTCACAGGTAAATGACTGATGTATGCAAACTCCCTATGCCAATCCAACACTTTTACATTTATGGGTAGTAGTCAACAAGGGCACACTACAGGAGGAAGGAGGAGATATTGGGATACAACCAGAATGCCCTTTTGAAATGTGGCAACTAGATTGTCCATTTTATTTTTTGTTCCTGTTCCTTCAGTATTGTCCGGGAACCAAGTGTCCTCTGCGTTTGTAACAACAGATCTGAATTGTACCCATTGTTTGTTTCTCCTCTCAGTTATACAAAGGGAGACCTGGATATCTCTTACATCACCTCTAGAATAGCAGGTATGTACCCTCATTCTAGCCTTGTCCTAGATCACATTTGTGTTGTCTTGTTTGGTAGGGAAATGATGACCCAAACAGATCTGGGACCAGGCTTTTCATTATACACTATTATGGATTTTTTTATTGTCTTCGATCACCTAAACTGTGTTGCTTTGTGGCTTGTCCTTGAATATGACAAAATAAAAATTATGACAAATCAAAAAATAATTCTCAAATGGTTCTAATGTCTCGGAGCAGAGTTGAAGCTCCATCCATCCGTAGTGTTTTCAAAAGGCTAAGTGAAGTAATGTGATGGTTCACTCTGTTCTCTTGTGTAACGTGTGTGTAACGTGTGTGTGTGTGTGTGTGTACGCTCAGTCATGTCCTTCCCGGCGGAGGGAGTGGAGTCTGCCATTAAGAACAACATGGAGGATGTGCGTCTCTTCCTGGATGGCCGTCATGCAGGACACTACGCCGTCTACAACTTGACCAAGCGCTCTTACAGACCCACCCGCTTCCACAACAGGGTAAGGCAGCCCACCACCAGACAGAATATGACCTTTATTTACTATTAGGTATTAGGTAAAGAAAGGAGGGTTTTGAGGAACAATTCTACTTGTGCGCTGGTTTGTGCTTCCCTGATTATTTGAGCGAATCTTGCGATCTGTGTAAAAGTTAAAGTTCAGTATTAGGTATAGTCACTAGACAGACACCTATTTGAAAATAGACTTCCTAAAAGCTCTTCCTGACCTGCCGTAGGTGTCGGAGTGTGGCTGGCAGGCCCGGCGGGCACCCAACCTGAGGAGCCTCTACAGCCTCTGTAAGAACATGCACCTGTGGCTGAAACAGGACCAGAGGAACATCGCCGTAGTCCACTGCCTGGTGAGCACGGCCACCACAGCCACCACATACACCACAGCCACCACATACACCACAGCCACCACATACACCACAGCCACCACATACACCACAGCCACCACATACACCACAGCCACCACATACACCACAGCCACCACAGCCACCACATACACCACAGCCACCACAGCCACCACAGCCACCACATACACCACATACACCACATACACCACAGCCACCACAGCCACCACATACACCACGGCCACCACATACACCACAGCCACCACATACACCACAGCCACCACATACACCACAGCCACCACATACACCACGGCCACCACATACACCACGGCCACCACATACACCACGGCCACCACATACACCACGGCCACCACAGCCACCACATACACCACGGCCACCACAGCCACCACGGCCACCACATACACCACAGCCACCACGGCCACCACAGCCACCACATACACCCCTACACTCACTCACACTGCACTGGGACACACAAAGTACTCACCATAACTTGGTGGCATTTATATACCTTTTTTAAATCACTTTTTCCTCCCCTAACTGGTAGTCTGTCTGAAATGCAGACCAACCCGAGAACTTGTATTCTTAGTCTCCCATGTTGACCCATGACCCCTCTTGTCTTGTGTGCTTGTAGGACGGGCGGGCGGCCTCAGCCGTGGCGGTGTGCTCCTTCCTGTGTTTCTGCCGCCTCTTCACCACGGCTGAGGCGGCCGTCTACATGTTCAGTATGAAGCGCTGTCCCCCGGGGATCTCCCCTTCCCACAAGAGGTAGGTGCTCCTGGTCAAGTCATCCAGCCTTAAGTACATTTTCTCCTGGGTACAGATCTAGAATCAGCTTCCCCTCCCCAATCCTAACCTTATCCCGCAGTTAGGTGTCCTAGCGGTTAAGAGCTTTGGGCCAGTAACCGAAAGGTTGCTGGTTCGAATTCACCCTACACCTCTGCTAGCATTCGTCTGACTTCCATGTTCAGAGGCTCCTGTAGTGACTGTAGTGGACAGGGTTGGGAGTCTCCTGTAGTTGACAGGACAGGGTTGGGGGTCTCCTGTAATTGACAGGACAGGGTTGGGGGTTTCCTGTAGGTTGCAAGATCAAATCCCGAGCTAACAAGGTAAAAATCTGTTTTTCTGCCTTTGAACAAGGCCGTTAACCCACTGTTCCTAGGCCGTCATTGAAAATAAGAATTTGTTCTTAACTGACTTGCCAAGTTGAATAAAGATTTTTTTAAAAACTAAAAAACAAGACTCCTGAACAGCCAATCAAAGGGCTTCCCAGAACCCTATTTTATGCTGCTGCTACTCTCTGTTTATTATTTTATGCATAGTCACTTTACCCTCTAGCTACATGTACATATTACCTCAATTACCTCGACTAACCGGTTTCCCCGCACATTGACTCTGTACCGGTACCCCCTGTATATAACCTCTATTGTTATTTTACTGCTGCTCTTTAATTATTTGTTACTTTAATTTTCTATTTGTAACTTTTCTTCTTAACTTCTTAAAGTATTGTTGGTTAAGGGTTTGTCAGTAAGCATTTCACTGTAAGGTCTACTACACCTGTTGTATTTGGTGGCATGTGTCAAATTAAAATTTAGAATTTATGATTTCAGACTATTTTGAGGAAGTGAATTTTGGCTATGTTGCTACGGTGGCTCAAGAGAGACAAACAACAGTAATATTACCGCTTCTTTCTTGTTTTCTAAGCAAAGCTCTTTAAGAGAGTATGAGAGACAAATCAAATTTTATTCGTCACATGCGCCGAATACAACAGGTCTATAGACCTTAGTGAAATACTTACTTACAAGCCCTTAACCAACTATGTAGTTAAAAAAAAATAAGAATAAGAAATAAAAGGAACAAGTCATTAAAGAGCAGCAGTAAAATAACAATAGCGAGACTATATACATGGGGTACCAATGCGGGGGCACCGGTTAGTCGAGGTAATTGAGGTAATATGTACATGTAGGTAGAGTTGTCTATGCATAGATAATCACAGAGAGTAGCAGTGATGTAAACACAAGACTTTACCGTCACCTAGCCCAGTTCTGTTAGGAGCAAACTGAACCTAGCCCAGTTCTATTAGGGGCAAACTGAACCTAGCCCAGTTTTGTTAGGAGCAAACTGAACCTAGCCCAGTTCTGTTAGGAGCAAACTGAACCTAGGTATGTGGATGCTTTACAGAACATTGTCTCCTGCCCTATGGGCCGTTCTGACTCAAACGAGGCTACTTTTTGTTTCATTTACTGTGAACTTGAATCGGGCAGAGATTCTGTGACGCCCAGTTCAGGGTTCAAATGTGTTGAGATGTTCAGTGCAGACGAGTGCACGCTTTTGATTGGTCGTCGGGCTGGTGAAGTATTGTTTGATTGACTCCTGTTGACACGCTGCTATTGATTGGCCCTCGCTGCAGGTACATGGAGTACATGTGTGACATGATGGCTGACGAGCCCATCACCCCGCACAGCAGACCCATCCTCATCCGCTCCATCACCATGACGCCTGTGCCTCTCTTCAACAAGCAGAAGAGTGGCTGCCGGCCCTTCTGCGAGGTTTACGTGGGAGACGAGCGCGTGGCCACCACCTCCGGGGAGTACGACAAGATGAAGTAGGTCACATGATGCAGGACTTAATTTGATTTGGTCCCAAATGACACCCTATTCCCAATTTAGTGCACTACTTTTGACCCAGGCTCCATAGTGTGTTATAGACATGTCTCTCTCTCTCTCGCCCCCCTTCTCTCTGCAGGGACTTTAAGCTGGAGGACGGACGGGCTGAGATCCCCTTGAACGTGACAGTGCAGGGGGATGTGCTGGTGGTCATCTTCCATGCCCGCTCAACCCTGGGGGGCCGCCTTCAGGCCAAGGTAGGGGCCATAGCAGTCAGGGACGGACCCCCAGAGTTAGTTTGCATTCGGTCAAGTTTGTTTGCAATTCGGCTAAATTCAGTGACAGTCCTAAGGACATGCATCCATGCATCATAGTTAAATGATCAGCCCTAATCAGACTTTTTTTTTAAATAATGTATTGAAACAAGCTTATCCAATGAGGGCTGTTGTACCAGGGATAAACCGTTGCGTTTCAGGCCGACTACATTGCAGACGTTGCATTGCATCGAACAACGGTGTGCCACATCCTGGACTGCGCCATCAAGCATCAGATTGCTTTATCATACGACGCAGTTAGCTGACATGTTATGAACACCTGTCCAGGTGTTGTGAGATCTGACACGCGTCTGCCATGTAGTCAAGCCTGGAACCCGACCAAAGGGGTGTTTCTCTGCTACTATGAAGTCACGTGGGTGTCTTGCTGTGTATATGTTGACTAGATGGCTTCCATGAAGATGTTCCAGATTCAGTTTCACACAGGGTTTGTGCCCCAGAACGCCACCACGGTCAAGTTTGCAAAGTAGGTACCACCGTCCATAGAATCTAAGCCACTATCCTCAGTCCAGGCAGGTGCATGTGTGTGTGACGATAGCCCAGGACACTTTTTTTAAATCAATTGACTTGACCTCTTAATTGACTTGACCTCTTAATTGACTTGACCTCTTAATTGACTTGACCTCTTGATTGACTTGACCTCTAATTGACTTGACCTCTTATCTACAAACTCTGTCTGAGTTCTCTGCCCTTCTCCAGAAGTGTGCACTCCTTCACTCCCCCTCGTGCATTTGAAAGCATTGCATTGGTGCAAGCATGACTGGAGGAGGGTTTCCACCATGTTGCTCACACCTGTCCATTTGTTTTAAATTGATGAAAGGGGGGGGGGGGTGTATTAGTTCACACTCCTGTAGAAAGGTTGCAGGTGAACGCAGCTAACTACCTCCAACCTGAGCAAGCTGTTACATTGACGGTCTTCCTCCGACAGGTATGACCTGGACGCCACTGACATCCAGGAGAAGTACCCGGACCTCTTCCAGGTCCACCTGGATATGGAGGTGGATCCCTGCGACAGGCCGAGCAACAAGACTCCACCCTGGGACAACTTTGCCACAAAGGGCCTCAACCCAAAGATCCTTTTCTCCAGCCGGGACGAGCAGCAGGAGATCCTCACCAAGTTTGGTGGGTTTCACGGCTGTCTTATCAGTCCCCCCCCAAAAAATGAATCTGTGTAGCTCTCTGTTGAATTTGGATGTCCCAATGTGGCCCTCGAGGGTACCTAAGTCATGTTTTGTCCCACTCCTTCCCTCCCTCTCCAATAGGCAAACCAGAGCTTCCCCGACAACCGGGCTCTTTCTCCGGTTCTTTCTACGACACCGCGGCGCCTCCGTTGGAACAGACTCCTGATAGCTCCACCATGGAGGCGGAATCTCACCAGAGCACCGATACCAACGCCAACAACTTCTTCCAGACTCTGGATTGGGATGGTATGTCTCCTGTCGATGAGCACACTTCCTAGTGCATAAACTATTGCTAAAAATAGTTATTTTTGATTTCCTTTGCAAAGTGCCAACTGCATGTTAGCTGGTTGATTGTATTGAAAATACTTGAAAGCTGCAATTGCCCTAAACCAGGGGTCAAATCTGGGTCTGGAGTACTGCTGGTTTTCTGTTCTACCTGATAATTATTTGTGACCACCTGGTCTCCCATGTCTAAATCACTCCTTGATATGAGGAGAATGACAATCAGCAGTGGAAGGTTCCGGGTCTAGATTATAATTCTCCTGCCCTAAGCCTTTTTTGACGAGTCTCTGTCACATAGATGGGAGTGGACATGGAGCGGACACTTCGGACAGCCTGGGAGGCACCATTGACGACCAGGACGAGCTCAGTGACGCCTCCGTGGACGAGGAGTCCAACTCCGGCCTGGCCGGCGAACCCCTCTCCAGGGAGCCTAGCGAGTCCCTGTTCAACGCTGAGTTCCAGGCTGCCGCCACACCCCAAGAGTCCCCGGGGCCCAGCGACACGGCTGACCTGCTGGGTCTCACCTCCGACCTCAGCTCCACCGCCCCCCCACAACCCTCCACGGCAGCAGGAGGCATGAAGGCCTCGTCTAGTAACAGTGACCTTCTCAACGACCTGTTTGCCCCCACGCCCAGCGGCAACGCTCAGCAGGGCAGCTCCAACAACCTGATTGGGGACGGAGGTGCCCAAGAGGACCTCTTCTTCAGTAACCCCGCTGCACCACCAGACTCGGCCACCCCCAAACGTAAGCGTCTTATCGACGTGTCCACTTTCTGCCTTGGTGTCAGTAGAAGTGGTAACATGACTATTTGTGTCGTTTTCATGCAGTCGATCCCCTCTGACACACATTTCTGGCTATTTTTGTCCCACAGCAATAAATGACCTGTTTGACCTGTTCGGGATGGGATCTTCATCCAATCAGACCGGACCCGACCTGTTTGGGGACCTGCTGAGCTCTGACACCAACACTAACCCCCCGCCCACCTCCAACTCCAGCCTTTTCAACCTCAGTAAGACACCAGTAATATCTATAAGAAAAGAACTACAACTCCCATGTCCACTTCCATTTATTCAATGTTCTCTCTCGACAGACAAGCTGACCAACAATCCCCCTAAGATGACTTCGTCCGCCAGCCAACCAGACCTGCTTGGAGGGTGGGACAGCTGGGCATCGAGTGGGAGCATGGCCGCCGCCTCCTCCCATAAGCCAGCCTTCCCAGGTAGGTCGTAGGTACTGGGGCTGTTAAATCTAGAATTTAACACCATAACAACTCTAGCAGATATGAACTGAGTTTTTTATTTTCCTCTTGGAATTCCAGCTCCCGGAGTGTCTTCCTTCTCCAAAGCAAAGTCTCAGAGCTTCGACCCGTTTGCAGACTTGGGAAAATTGGGTCCTACGCTGCCAGGTAAAACAGACTCCAGTGACTCCTGGTACCATGTTACACTTACAGTGGGCTTTACTATCCGTGGTCTGTAAATGAGTTATCATCTCATGTATATAAGTATTTTATTTCCAGGTTCCTCCAGTGGCAGTTTCTCAGGCCCAGGCTTCAACCCGAAGAGTGGGGCCTCCACCAAGCCTGCTGGGCAGTCGTGGCAGCAGTCTGGCCGGCCCTCCGCTGGCCAAAGCAAGCCCTGGATGGCCCCCAGTGCTGCTGCCCCCAAAGCCCAGCCACCCAAGCCTGCGCCCCAGCCAGCCAAACCCAACTACAACCTTAACTTCAGTGTGATCGGGGGCCGAGAGGAGAGAGGCGTCAGGGGCCCAGGATTTGGTGAGACAACCAATCACATCACTATCCGAGCATGTCTAATTAGTGACAGCCTCTGTGTAGAAAACCCGGTCTCCGTTATTTCTTTCCCCTTCTAATTGAGGATCTTTGCTCTGTTGACTGTATGTTCCAGGTCCAAAACCCAAAGTCAAAGAGGACGACTTTGAAGACCTGCTCTCCACTCAGGGTTTTGCCTCCAAGCTATCAGACAAGAGTGGACCCAGGACCATCGCAGAGATGAGGAAACAGGAGCTCTCAAGGAACATGGACCCCCTCAAACTGCAGGTAGCACCAGCATGCCCCCTCCCAAATATACAGAAGCGCTTCCTTCTTGGACACAGATTGCCTTGGCCAGGATTGAACAAGTTTTCAATTTCAAAGTGCTTTTGCTACAGAGTGCACTAATGAATACACCCCAGGAATAGGCTCAGTGTTCGTCTGGGAAACTGTCCCATGGTCTATGTATCTCTACACCGAGAGAGAGTTAATTCTATGCGTGTATATTTCTAGTCGATTTAAAAAAATAAAAAATCTTTGAACCTGTTCTGAGGGATTCTGGTTTGTGATCCTTGTTCCAACCAAGATCCTGGATTGGATTGAGGGGAAGGAGCGGAACATCCGGGCCCTCCTCTCCACACTTCATACAGTCCTGTGGGAGGGCGAGACGCGCTGGAAGCCCGTAAACATTGCAGACCTAGTCACTCCAGACCAGGTTAAGAGGTACTACAGGAAAGCTGCGCTGGTGGTGCACCCTGATAAGGTAACGTCAATGTGATTTATTTTTTTTGCACACAATTAAATAGGTCTATCGGTTAGTCACAATTGCCTCAACTCACCCTGTGGCGAATGCATGCTCGTTGTGTACGGCTGAAGGCTGATTGATGTCGATGAATGGCTGGGATTAAAGTTTAGTATTGTGGGCTTGGAAGCAATGTCAAGTTCTTGATCTGTGAACGCTAACCGCACTTGAAACTCGTTCCTTGCAGGCCGCCGGAAAGCCCTACGAAGATTACGCTACACTGATCTTCATGGAGCTCAACGACGCCTGGTCTGAGTTTGAGAACCAAGGCAGCAAAGCCCTCTTCTAAGACTTACTGGATGGGGCCCATATTGGGTCCTTCAGGGTTGCGCCCCCCCCCCCCCACACACACACCTTAGAGAGGTCTGCCAACTCTCCTGCAGTTGAGAAAAAGGCACCTTTATTTCTCATCTGCAGTTCAACATCATTGCCCATTTAAAAAAAACACTGCCACCACATGCAAAGGGTGGCATGGGTGGAAGACTAGTGGTTCAAAAGCTTGGAAGATCGGAGGGATGGATATGACGACAGAGACAATCACTGAGAAGACCAGATGGTCACCAACCAGGCTCCATCCATTCGGGAAATGTGGGGACTGTATGGCCACTGGGACCCCGTAGACTTTGTTGCTGTGGGACACGGCTCTATTCCTTTACACTCCTTGGACAGACCTTTCTGCAGCGTTCTCTCTTTCCGAGAGACCAAGAGTTCATGCTGTTGTTGCTTCTTGACAGAACCATTCTCCCACTAACAAGACTCCTCCTTCCACCACAAGCCCTCTACCGTAAGCGCCTTGCTCTGCGGGTGGCAAAAAAAATTACGCTTGCTCATAACTGCCCCCCCCCTCCCCCCGGCAACATAGGAGACAAATAGAGAATATAGGGATTTCATCTGGTTGCTTTTTGCCATGTGGAATTGTGCAATATGTTTGGTCATTTTTGTTTTCTCTGTCAATGATAGTCCTCACTTAAGTGTAAATATTTTCTCAATGATGTGGTTCTTTCGGGTAGTAGATAGCGAGATGCCGAAACACACAGAGGTGTGTGTTGTTTAAGGATGGTAAGCTCCACCTCGCTCTCTCTACCAGTAGATCATCATGCCTTTCTTTTCCAATGGTCTTGTGTTTATTCCACTTATTACACAAAAGGTTTTACAGGGAGTTTTCATTGCAACCCTCCATTTTGTGTTCCATAGCTGTTGTTTTTCTCTTTACTTTAAAATGACCTGAAGCTTTTTGTGTAATTATTTTTTTTTTACATTTTACCTCATGGACCAATTTAAAACACCTATTTTCTTATCGTTGTGTGGTATCATAAGTATCCATGACATTTAATTGCAGAACTTAATAAATAAAAAATAATATATGAATTGAATGTCTTGAATGCGATGGAGGGAATGGGCATTTAATAGGTGGTCTCATGACAGTTGTTTTGCCGAGCTGAAATCATTCCGAAGCGTCTTAACGTGAATGTGTTTTTATATGGTCTTTGTTGGGTATATGTAGCTTCTGTTTTAGTCTTGCTTCCTTCTGTGTAACTTTGTTTTTTTCCCCCTCCCTATTTCTACATTTGAGTTATTTAGCTCTTATCCAGAGCAATTTACATGAGCACTTAGGGTTAGGGTTGCTCTAGGGCACATCGACAGTCTCTGGGATTCAAACCAGCAACTTCCCAGTTACTGGCCCGACCAGTTTTTTTCTCTCACTTATTTGTCTCTGGGATTCAAACCAGCAACTTCCCAGTTACTGGCCCAACTCTCTTAACTGCTAGGCTACCTGCCACCCATCCCATGACCGGGATCGTTGACTCTGTTCATTCCCCACCTATTGAAACCTTATTTTTGTGTGATTCCAGTAACACTATGGCTGTGTTTACACAGTCAATCCAATTCAGATATTTTGTCCAATTATTTGCAAAAGAGCCGATCTGATTGGTCAAAAGACCAATTAGTAGATAAAGATCAGAATTGGGCTGCCTGTGTAAATGCAGCTGATAAGGGGATACTTGATTGTAAAGGCTGCCATTTTGAATAGACATAATTTTGACAGTATCATGTTCGTACACTATAAGGAGAAAGAAAGCCTACTCAACCAAATTTAAAATATGAATGTAGATTTCAGTACAGAAATAAAAAGGTTTTGATCAGAGGCATGAAAAGACTGAAGTGGATGGTATTGATCGTGTCTCGATATGAGGAGATGGATGAGAAAAGGGTTCATGTTATGTGAAGAGCTGGCCAGTGATATTAACTGAGAGTTTTCAAAGATCAAGGTATTTCACAAAGTGACAATATTGTGATGGGGTTTGAAAACATTGCAGTGAAAGAAATGTGGTTTTGATTACCATGGAGTATTCTTGAGACAAGTTGTGAAAATAATTGTTACTAAATGAATGGCCATTTTACTAATGGTTGTAAAGCCTTTAAATGGTTTTGCTTATCATGTTTGTCCTTTTAATGCAGACTAAGAGGGATATTGATTATACATTCAGATAGTGCTGTGAGCCTTTTATAGAAAAATACATCTCATCATTCCCATTTATTGCAAACCATTGAGCTTCTCTACTATTATTAAAGTCACATGTTGGCATTACAGAATGATTGACATTGAATATACCGTATAATATTCAAGTAAATAGTGCATTGATTTTTGAGAGAATGTTGACTCAGTGAAAATTTTTACCCATGAGGAAGACCAGTAAAGAAAATATCAAATTTTTCTCTGATTACAAGCATCAGCTGCTGAATGCAACTGACCAGTGTGATGAACCATCGAACCTTCCCAATTTGTTAACATATCCAGGTAGTAAACACAAACCCACATGTTAGGCCGTACATTTAATTCCACATGGACTCTGGACCACCACCATTCTAAAACAGGTTCCTTCCTGCTGACAAACCGTTTATATTTCCAATATTTTTTTTTTCTTCCCCTGTTTCTGGAATGACATTTATGACCATTAAAACACAATCATGAAAACGTGTCGTCTTGCATTATTGTCTGTGAATTCCCAGGAAAATCAGGTATTGTCCTATCATCTGGTGAATTATAGTTGACATTAAAGTATTAACTTCGTTCATATCAAAGGGATAGTTCGAGATTTTGGCAATGAAGCCATTTTTATCTTCTTCCCCAAGAGTGGGGTGACCCAGAAACAGCTACAGTTAGCATTGCCTCGTGAAACTACCTTTAACTTCCTTCATATTGCACACAGAAACAAAAAAATGGTAACCACGAAGGTATTCTGTTGCATCTAGTTCCTTAGAAAATAAAAATGTGCAGATCCCCAGCAGTACCAGAGTTTGAAAACCTATGGCCTACGGCACACACTTGTCATTTATCAATAGGCCCATTCCTTGCTGAAACAATGAAATCTAATTGAATGTATAGTATCGATTATTATCATGTTAGTTATAGCTTTGCTAATACTAGACCTAGGCAACTGGTTATGTCTCAGATAATCCATGATAACTATCGAAGATGCATAGTGGGTAAACATCATTGCCCACAGCTGCTTCAACTCTTAATTAACATAGCCTACTTCCTAAAACAGTCTAATATTAACCTAGCTAGTACACATACACCATTAGCAAGAACGTGTATAATATAGACATTTAGTTAGCTGTAAATAGAAGGCTCTTGCCAATCAATACCTAGCTGTCTAGTTAGTAACTTGCTTCCTTACAAATTCGCTGGGCTACATAGCCATAGGCTATACATCTACCCATACAAAGTGCAACAGCTGAAAAACCTCTCGAGTCACTTTTTTTAATTTATAATTTCCGTGGTTATATTCCGATCATATAAAGAAAATAAGTGACACTTTAGTTAAGAGGTTCAACAGACAGACCCTTTGTTTGGTTTGCCAGACGAAGATGTTTGCCATGGTTTTTCTAAATAAAAGACCGCGCCGCACACTTTTACAATATATTACACTAGCTACTTGGGAAAGCTATTAGCTAGTTATTTCCTATTGCGCTACTTTCCCTTTCCATATCACGGTCTTAATCTGTATGTGCTATTTCACAAAAGGCAGTAGCTTTCTCATTTCAAATTAGTAATGAAAAGCACATCTAGTGAAATGAATTTGCGGAATTGACGCCTTGCGGGACATGTTTCCAGTCGATCTACTGGAAAGGTGGAACACTTCCTTTGTTGCTGCCGCTGCTTTTTTTGTGTCTGTTTCTTATCAGCATCACGACAGCAGCATTACCGTCTCGGTTTTATGGTTTTGCCGTTAAAATAAAAGTCTGCCGTAAAACGCTATGCATATGACATAAAATCTATAATTGTTGTAGCTTTGCAAAGTACATAACTTAAAAATGATGTTACAAAATGATAACTACATCTGAAAAAAAAGAGAATGACTGCTGTATTTTTTCATTAAACCTTTATTTAACTAGGCAGGTCAGATTTTTTATTTTATTATTATTTATTATTTATTGTTTATTTTATTTTATTTTTTAAAATTATTATTATTTTTTAAATGTTTTATTTATTTTATTAACAACAAATCAATACATAAAGCACACGAGAGAATACAAGCATACATAGATTACAAACAATGGACAATCGAGCTAGGGGCGGGGCGGGGCTAGGGGGTACAATATCACATTACAATTACATAAGGACCTTAAGGGACATGCATATACTTACAATTCTAACAGATTGTTTGTTAGTAGAGCATTTAACCGTCTTAAAATACAGTTCAATTTATTTTTGTAGGGTACGAAAATGTGGATTTCTGTTTGTAAATTTACATTTGTGTATATGAAATTTGGCCAAAAGAATAATGAAATGAATTACATATTAATGTTTCAGCTTATTTCTATTGTATGTAAAGAATCCAAACAGTACATCTCTCCACAATAGTGTAAAATCTTCATAAATGTGTTCAATTATAAACCTACTGATGTCTTGCCACAGTTTTCTTACATGCATACAATGCCAAAAAAGATGCAACACTGTTTCTGGGTGGTCATTACAAAAGGAGCAATTTGAGTTGATGTTTTCCTGAAACTTCTTCATATATTGGTTGGCAAGATAATATCTATTAATAATTTTAAAGGAAACTTCCTTAATTTTGTTAACAAGTAGGTATGTGTGTGGCAACATCCAAACTTTTTTTCCAACAGATATTATCAATAAATCCATTCCAATAAGGCATGACATAAGGTATAGATAGATACAACATCCTGCTGAAACAAGGATCGTATCGCTCTGTTGTTGAATGGACCAAAAGAGAAACAAATCTTTCCTACTGATGAGTCAACAGGGTCAACAGAAGGTAGGCCCTGAGGGTCAGGTCTTGACACGTTCCTGAATAATAAAGCAACACCTGAGGGAATGGCATCTAAAACAACTGCAAAATCTTTAGGTGTTACAGGGACCTTGTAAAGTGATAAGAATTCTTTATAACTGAGTAAAAGACCCTCTGCATTTACCAGTTGGCTCACCAATAGGATATTATTTCGGAACCAATATTCTAAAAACAAAGAGGTATTTTTATACAATATATCCCGATTATTCCATATATAATATCTGTGTGGAGAAAAATTGTGTTTATAAATTAAGGACCATGACAAGAAAACCTGCCGATGAAAAGCAGAAAGTTTCACTGGAACTCAGTGTCAATATTATAATTGCAAAACAACATGAAGTTAAGGCCACCAAAAGTAGAGAAGACATGATGAGGAATAAAATTCCAGATAGAAGTGGGTCTTCTTAGGAATTGTTTTATCCAATTGATCTTAAAAGTATGATTTAAAGTAGTAAAGTCCAGAAAATTCAGTCCACCATTCTCATAAGTGTTCATTACAACAGTTTTCCTAATGTAATGGGTACGGTTTCTCCAAAGAAAGTTGAAAAGCATCTGGTCTATCTCCTTGCTTATTTTACTGTCAAGATATAAAGATAGAGCACCATATGTTAGTCTAGAGATACAGTCAGCCTTGGTTATTAGGACTCTACCTTTGAAAAGATAAGTCCCTCTGTAGCCATTGATTTAATTTCTTCTGGGTTTTTTAAATAAGAGGGTTAAAATGTAGTAAGCCCCTAGACTTCTGATCCCTTGTACTAGGCAGGTCAGATAAGATCAAATTCGTATTTACAATGACGGCCTACCAAAAGGCCTCCCGCGGGAAATGGGATGGTCTTAAAAAAATATATATTACATTTATATAAGATAAATAAAATATGATGGAGCACATTGAGAAATGGCTGGAGCTTAAAGGAAAATTCAACCCAAAATGATTTCTGTGATGATTTGTGTTTTTAATAATATTCTACAGACCCTACTGATTTAGCACTAGAATAATCGTGTTTTATGTAATGAATTGTAATGAAGTAATTTGCTTTGGAATAAGTTTTAAAACCCAAATGTAATGCGAATGTCACTTAAATATGAAGCATTGTTAATGTTTAGATACATACATCATGTTTAGGACACTTTTCTACTATTACGTGGGAAACTTTTATTTAGAAAATGTGCGTGACCCGGAAGTACTTTTTTTTTTTAGTGTTGCCGAAGAGACGCTGAACTGTTTCTGCTTGGAGATTGGGGAGAATGCGAGATGTGCCAAAGGGTAGCAAGAGAAATGGAGTTCGATTAAAGTAACGGACGGACTTTGACACAAAAAGAAGGGGTACTTCAGATTCAAAGATATCTAACTAAACGCAAGAGACGGAGAGAAATCACGATTAGCACAACATATTTTAATTCAAAGCCAACGCACTTGAAATGAAGCTATTGAAACCAAGTTGGGTCAGTCACAATGGTAAGCGTTTGAATCGCGGTTGTTCTGGAATGAATAATAATAGTTGACCGAATCTTGACCCAAGACAAGTTGTGCTTCTGTTGTTGTGTTGGGGAAGAGGGGGTTAAGCAAGCTGACGTTACTCATTCCTTTATAAACTATAGCTACAAAGGAAAAGGCACAACGCTCTCTTGAATGAGCCATGAGCTAAGACGCTAATGTTAGCTAGTTAGCCATCTGTTTTTATTTGTTAAGGACGTAAGCATATTCCACAAAGCAGTAAGTAGATAGCAGTTGTTGCAAAACACCCAATGCAGGCTGCAGTATTCATTTTAGACCGTGTCTACAGCTGAGTTGTATTTATTACTCGGGATTCTGTTGCAAAACGTTTTGTAACAGAAATCCTTTATGCCAGACACTCTTCAACGTGCAACAGAATCTGCGTAATGAAAACACCCCTGGTGTTCTGAATCAAGCGTTTTTAGCTATCTACAGCATGATGACATGCTTGTTAATACAATTTAAATCACGTCTGCTTCTCAGGGAAACCAATATTTTCTGTTGACATCCATCCCGATGGAACAAAGTTTGCCACGGGTGGCCAGGGTAAGGTCCTTCATTACTAAGCCTAATAACGGTATAACTGTTCGGGTTACATTTAAACAACACACCTCACTAAACAGTACAAGCGTAATGTACAGTTTGACAATTTTCTCAAGCATACACTATGCACCATTGTTTTACACTTTAATAAGGAGATCAGTTCAATGGTACTGAGTTGTGTTTGTGTGCCATGTGTTGCAGGCGAGGACTCTGGGAAGGTTGTCATATGGAATATGGCTCCAGTGCTCCGAGAGGAGGACGAGAAGAACGTGAACATCCCCAAGATGCTCTGCCAAATGGACAATCACTTAGGTGATTCTTCTCTCCCTGATGTTTGGTGTCTGCTGCTCAGATCTGACTGACAATAGAGACAAACCATATTCCGGCGTGTTTTTAATCTGACAAAAAAAAACAGCATACAAGAGGTTCTCTGGGGGTGAAGTTTCAACTAAAACAGCTCCTGTGTTGATTTCCTTTAGCCTGTGTGAACTGCGTCCGCTGGTCAAACACCGGGCTTTACCTGGCCTCCGGAGGAGATGACAAGTTGGTCATGGTGTGGAAGAGAGCTGCGTACGTACCACACACCCACCTAATCACATGCTGTGTTTGCTTGATATTTTCCTGTAATATTGTGCCATTGCAACTCGCCATGTAAGTCACACGCATCAAAACTCATTCCCAGAGAGAGCCGGGTGTACTTAACGAATTATGGTCACTTATTAGTAAGGAAGGGGATAAACCCCCAAAAACAGCCGTCACTAGGCCCTCCATGGAATGAGTTTGACACCTCTGATGTAAGTGATTTTCTGTGTTTACTTGAACAGCTTCATTGGACCGAGTACTGTCTTTGGGTCGAGCAGTAAATTGGCCAACGTGGAGCAGTGGCGCTGTGTGACCATACTGAGAAACCACACAGGGGGTAAGCTGTCTGCTCTATTGTAAGATGGACTGCTCACAGCTCGGACAACACTCTACATTTACATTGACAGTCGTTTGCCTTTGGGCACATCCCGTCTGTGTTTTCAGATGTCATGGATGTGGCGTGGTCCCCTCACGACGTGTGGTTAGCCTCCTGCAGTGTGGACAACACCATTGTGATCTGGAATGCTCGCAAATTCCCAGGTGCGAGCCAAACGAGAACCACTGTTTTTTGTTGTATTTGTGAGTTATTTCTCACACAACCTTGTTCATCTCCCCCCTCCCAGAGATAGTGGCGTCGCTGAAGGGACACACAGGCCTGGTGAAGGGGCTGACGTGGGACCCTGTAGGGAAGTACATCGCCTCCCAGGCTGACGATCACAGCCTGAAGGTGTGGAGGACCATGGACTGGCAGCAGGAGACCAACATCACCAAGCCCTTCAACGAGGTGAGCTCCACTCTGCCAAGCTGACAACCCTCCACACAACACAGTTGGGGAGTATTCATCAGTGCCAACTTTAGCAAATCACTTTGCAACGATAAATGTTTTGAAACAAATATTGAGATAGGCGCACGAACGTCAACATAACGGTCGCTGTCAATATAGGCTGATCCCTGGCCGTGACCCCACTTTCCGAGGTTGTCTCGGGTGGAGTGGGATATACTTAAAACAAATGTCAAATCCACGCATGTATATTACACACTTGTACATGTGTGAAATAGCACAAATGTAAGCACCCACCTTATTGTTGTTGTTATTATTTTTATACTATTAGACAAAATCAGGTGTCACTTTTCGGCCCGTTTGCTTCTATTTAGTTCCTATTGAGGAGACCCCAGCTGTCACTCTCCCTTCTCGGGATTGATGTTTGTCATTTCTGTCGTCCCAACTCATTGACCACTAACTCCCTGTTCTCTGCTCCTGTCTGTGTTGTTGACCAGTGTGGGGGGACCACTCACGTGCTGCGCCTCAGCTGGTCTCCCGACGGACAGTACCTGGTGTCAGCCCACGCTATGAACAACTCAGGGCCCACCGCTCAGATCATTGAGAGGGACGGCTGGAAGACCAACATGGACTTTGTGGGCCACCGCAAGGCTGTCACTGTTGTGGTGAGAGCCCGTGATCAATTAATCAAATGTATTTTATTATGTTATTTTTACATTAGCACACAACGCAGAGCACAGTGGCTAGGAAAAAACTCAATGGAAGGCAGGAACTTACAGAGGAACCAGGCTGAGAGGGGTGGCCAGAGGCAGGAACCAAGGAAAAAACCTAGGGAGGAACCAGGCTTAGGGGAGTGGCCAGAGGCAGAAACCTAGAGAGGAACCAGGCTCAGAGGAGTGGCCAGAGGCAGAAACCTAGAGCGGAACCAGGCTCAGAGGAGTGGCCAGAGGCAGAAACCTAGAGAGGAACCAGGCTCAGAGGAGTGGCCAGAGGCAGAAACCTAGAGAGGAACCAGGCTCAGAGGAGTGGCCAGAGGCAGAAACCTAGAGCGGAACCAGGCTCAGAGGAGTGGCCAGAGGCAGAAACCTAGAGAGGAACCAGGCTCAGAGGAGTGGCCAGTCCTCTTCTGTGGACTCTGAATAACATTAATGGATTCTTTCTTTTGTACTCCACCTGGAATCCCTTACAACATAGTATTGATTTGTATTTTTGTCAAGGCTTTCTGGTAAACACACTTATTCTTGTAATGGTGATAGTGGATATTGACTAGGAATCTGAGTAATATTGCTTTATGTGCAAAACACTTTCCAAAGTGTGTTGTCATAGCAACACGCTATTATGAAGCACGTTTGGAGGAAAGATCCTTCCACAAGCTTGCAGGCGCTGACATAAAGCTTAGAGAGGACACAACTGGGATGGCATTTCAGCTCTACAATCACTTATCCCTCAGGCTCCCAATCACCTCTCTCCTCTCTCTCTCTCAGAAATTCAACCCCAAAATCTTCAAAAAGAAACAGAGGAATGGGAGTTCTCCCAAGCCAAGCTGTCCCTACTGCTGCTGTGCTGTGGGCAGCAAAGACCGCTCCCTCTCCGTTTGGGTAAGAACCGTCTTTATGTCAGAGACATTACAACCAGTGGATGGTGATAGCTTTGATGTCATCCACGTATTCCTGTGTAAAACTCCCGATGGCGCATGAGGTAGTTGAATTTGAAGTGCAAGGATCATGGTCGATGTAGTCATTTTCATCAACCGGAAGCCTCCTCGTAGCCTGCTGGCACGTGATTGGTCTGTGTCAGTATGTGGTCCCTGTATGATGACAAATGTAGTAGTCAGAATAGATCGCTATTTAATTAAATATCTTGATTCGTAGCGAACTTTAAAATAATTAATGTCGGGATCGAACTTGATCAGAATCAATTCCTTTTAGAGCCCAAAACCAGGGTCCCTACATTTGGTTTGGCCGTTCTTGCGATCAGAATTTACGTAGGCTGCTCTAGAGCAAACCAGGGCTTTTGGCAGAGCTAGGTTGCTACGCTTGTGACTTCACGCTCCAGACTGGACACTGGGGTGCCTGGTCTGTGTACAGGATTTGTCAGATGTTTATCCTTCATACCTCATTCAAACGGACATATCCACTAGCAAAACAAATCCGTTTTTGTTGTATTGATTGTTTTAATTGCATCTAATCTATTCACGCATTTTAGACGGATAGTGAGACCCACCCTCCATCAATGTGTCTCGACAGCAGTATGTGTACATGTGAATGTCTCTGTAGAATCCCCAACAACATATTTGACAGATCTATTTTAATGAACTGTACCAACTCTGTTTTGTGTGTGGGCGTTACCTCTCCGTTTTCAGCTGACGTCTCTGAAGCGCCCTCTAGTGGTCATCCACGACCTGTTCGATAAATCCATCATGGACATCTCATGGTGAGAGTACCCACCCTCACTGAATTCATCTACTTTGACATATAATACATGTCTTTAGAGACCGATAGTCTGTTTCTTAGCCAGCGTGCCAGTCTGTTTCTTAGCCTGGGTTTGATGATATTAGTTTTCTTCAAAGTGTACGGTGGGAATGCTGTTAGTTACAGTGTGTGGTGGCGTTTTGCTCCCTGCTCCACTTAGGACCCTGAATGGGCTAGGTATCTTGGTGTGCTCCATGGACGGTACAGTGGCATACCTCAACTTCTCTCAGGACGAGCTTGGGGACCCCCTCAACGAGGACGAGAAGGTCAGCCAACTGCTAATGTCCTTTGACGTGACCCAACCAGTGTTGGGGTCAATACCACGACTTCAATTCCCTCTTTCTGTACTCTCTGTAAATATAAAGTTTCCCCCAAAAGCTTTAGAGCGAAGGCGCCAATTATATGTCTCACAACAACCCAGAACAGCAAAGTGCTTAGTTTAGAAAATTTCAGTTCACATATATTTTTTTCTCCCCCTGCTGTGACACTGGGCCGTCACGTTAGCTTTCAAGAAGTTCCCCCCAGATCTATAAGACATTTGTCTAGTGGACTATGAGATGATCTTCTAGCTAGCTAACACTCCTCCATCCAGAACGCCATCCACCAGAACATCTATGGTAAGAGCCTGGCCATCACCACCGAGGCCCAACTCTCCACCACCATCATCGAGAACCCGGAGATGCTCAAGTACCAGCAGGAGAGGCAGCGTGCGGAGCAGGTCAACCACAGGATGACCCACGAGGCCCAGGCCCACAAACTCACCAGCGTGGTCAACGGAGAGTCCCTGGAGGACATCCGCAAGGTAGGATGGGTCAGCTAGGTACAGATCTAGGATCAGCTCCCCACAATCCTAACTATTAGTGGGGAATCTGCAAAACTGACCCAAGATCAGCATCTAGGGCAGGGGTGACAGGGGTTGGACAGGCCGGTATGAGGGTTTGGGTCAATTCGAGAAAATTCAAATAGTAGACTGAAATTACAATTCTCTTCAATGCTTTTAACAAGGTACTTTTGGAATTGGAATTTGGTTTACTTTCGGAATTTACTGCAATTTAAATGGAATTGACCCCGACCCTGATAAGTACAGATCTAGGATCAGCTTACCCTCCCCAATCCTAACCTTACCCATTAGTGGGGAATCTGCTAAGTGGACCCTAGATCAGCGTGTAGGGGCATCTTCACCCTACTCTGCACGGCAACAATGCACCTCAGAGCAGGACCAGTACAGCACTACAGTCTGATTAACACTATAAAGGACCAGTACAGCACTACAGTCTGATTAACACTATAAAGGACTAGTACAGCACTACAGTCTGATTAACACTATAAAGGACCAGTACAGCACTACAGTCTGATTAACACTATAAAGGACTAGTACAGCACTACAGTCTGATTAACACTATAAAGGACTAGTACAGCACTACAGTCTGATTAACACTATAAATGACTAGTACAGCACTACAGTCTGATTAACACTATAAAGGACTAGTACAGCACTACAGTCTGATTAACACTATAAAGGACCAGTACAGCACTACAGTCTGATTAACACTATAAAGGACTAGTACAGCACTACAGTCTGATTAACACTATAAAGGACCAGTACAGCACTACAGTCTGATTAACACTATAAAGGACTAGTACAGCACTACAGTCTGATTAACACTATAAAGGACCAGTACAGCACTACAGTCTGATTAACACTATAAAGGACCAGTACAGCACTACAGTCTGATTAACACTATAAAGGACCAGTACAGCACTACAGTCTGATTAACACTATAAAGGACTAGTACAGCACTACAGTCTGATTAACACTATAAAGGACCAGTACAGCACTACAGTCTGATTAACACTATAAAGGACCAGTACAGCACTACAGTCTGATTAACACTATAAAGGACCAGTACAGCACTACAGTCTGATTAACACTATAAAGGACCAGTACAGCACTACAGTCTGATTAACACTATAAAGGACCAGTACAGCACTACAGTCAGATTAACACTATAAAGGACCAGTACAGCACTACAGTCTGGTTAACACTATAAAGAACCAGTGGTTCCGGTCGGCCCAATAATGTGAGTCAGGCACACATGCTCAGCCCAATATAGCTGTCACTTAGTTCTCCATGTTGCAGGTGTTCGGTTCTCTCCACTGTTTGATTTACAATGACATTTATTGTATTTCTTTGTCACATCCCTACATTTTGAATTCATTTGGCTTCATTGAGGGGATGTAATGAAATGATAGGCATGTAGAACATCAATTAATATATTGATGTCAACCGTTAACACCAATGCATAACATTGACCCACAGCTCCCCTGTATGGTTCTGTTTAGGGTTGGAATGTTCCGGAAACATTCCCAAAACCAGTTTTAAAGAAATCCTGGTTGTAAGATTCCTGGAATTACGAGGAAATCTGAGAAATCCTGCAATTGAAATTTCTGGGGGGAAAAAACTGAATTTTGCAACCCTAGTTCTGTCTTCATTTTGGTTTGTCACCTTTGTCCATGCATCGTCTCGACAGACTTGCTCTCCCTGAAAGGCAGATATCAGGGCCTGTATTCATTAGAGATATTCCAGTAATTTGACATATATTTAGATATTAGTTTCCTTACTGTCTATGGACAAGGATTAGCAACATTTGCAGATACATTTCCCATGTAAATCGATCTCCCTCTTAGCATGTATCAAATTTCATGCTGAACTGTCCCTTTTTAAACGTCTCAGACGTTTATATAATCTGTCCTTATAGTCGTATTCATCGTGATCTAAAAGGATAACCTGATCCTAAATCAGCACTCCTGCTTTTAGGCGCTTGATACACCTGGCACAAGATCTAGGCTCACTTTTGTCCTTCTTGATTTTTAATGATCCTAGATCAGCACTTCTGCTTTGTAAATACAGGCCCAGATCCGATATAACTGAAGGAATAAAACACGTGGGGGGGGGGGAGAGAGACTGAAGGAACCGTAAAATATGAGAACAGCTCTCATTTGTTAACAAGACAAATGGACATGAGAGTTGAGAAGTCAGTTGAGATGAGTTGGTATTATGTTGTCATGCATTCTGTGGTCTTGCACATGTTTTAATGGTCTCTTACCCTGGATATTTGTTTTCTTCTCCTAGAACCTGTTGAAGAAACAGGTTGAGACGAGGACCGCGGACGGCAGGAGGAGGATTACTCCTCTCTGCATCGCCCAGCTCGACACAGGGTAACTCATACGCCTCTGATACACCTTTTCCATTTATTCTATTCCAGAAATTACAATGAGGCCCTTCCTCCATCAAACAAAGCAGTTATACTATAGAACTCATTTTTAAGACGGCTTCATTCTATTTTGGTTTTAATACGTTTTTTTTGCGGGATTCTTTTTTTTTTTCTCCGACGTTAAAGACATGCAAATACATTTTGTTAAAGCCAAATGACATACAGTTTCATACGTTTGTTACGTTCCCCAGCTAGAAAAGCAAATAATGTCGCTCGAAACAGTCACTGACAATCAACCAAACAGGTGGGGTTTTATGAGGGGTTCTGAAAGACACTCATGGGGGTGTCCACAGAAAGTTGACTAGCAACAACAACCAGGACCTAAAAGACGCCCACTAAATTTGCCCAAGAAGAGGTAAACAAAAGAAAAACCCACATAAAGACAGGAAGCAAACCTAAAAGGTGGAGCACAACAAAATCAGACTAAGGAATGTTTTTCTAGAAATCAACTAGGGAGAGCCAACTAAAGGTTAACCCTCCACATCTATCAAGACAACTGAAGAACTGGACTGGCCAGCACAGGTGAAACACCTTCCCACTAACGAGATGGAAACCAGCACAAGTGTAACCCATACTGACTAACGAGGTGACACCAATCGTCGTGCCCTATGCGCTAATGAGCTATATGTGCTAAAGTCCAACCTCAAAACATAAATGAAAAAAACAAAGCCTGTAACACCTTCCCCCTTAAGACGACACATATATCCTATATTTTTGTTGGACAGGCTTGCTCAGTAAAGCTCTCAACATAGACTTCAAAGTCTGATGAAATCTCTCGAGCACCTTGATACTCTGGGTGGAAGGCACTAGAGGGGCTGTGGGTAAAACCCAACTGTTGTAGCATTTGCTGGAAGACCTTTGACATGAAATTCAAGCCTTGTCCCCCCCCCCCCCCCCCCGCGCTACCTGCAGAAGTCCAAACGTTGAGCATCATTTCACCGGGGCCTTAGAAAAATACTGTGAGCCGAGATTATCCTCAGTGGAATAGCCTTAGGCGAATGAGTGGCAGCACACATTATGGTTAAGTGGTTACAACTCTTGGCTTTGGGCAAAGGACCAACACAGTCCACCAAAGCCCTGTCGAAAGGTTGGTCAAAAGCAGGAATAGGCTGCAAAGATGCAACCGGTACAGCTTGTTTCGGTTTACCAAATACGACAGGATTCACAGTAAGCAACAACATCCTGTTTCAGACCAGAAGAAGTTCCCCAAATACCTCAGTATCTCTTGTCGAAGAGTAACTGGAACGACAATTTTGAGATACACAGAGCCAATCGTCTTTCCCAGAAGTGGCGCGAGAACACCATTTCCTCATTAGAACACCATCTCTGTCAAAGTAACCCACACAAACTTCATCCAACTCCTCTGGACATATCTCAGCAAAAAGAGAGGAGAGGGAATCATCTTTACTATTCCGTAATCAGCTGCTGCTTCCTAAAAAAAGTGTCAACTGAAGGGAACCCTCTCTTCCTTCAGCGGTCCTACGAACTCGCTCACCTTTTGGGGTTTTCAAAGGAGTGGCGAAATCAGGATCACCTATAAATGTCTGGGACAGATTGAATATAGTGGGATCGCTGACGTCCTCCTCAACACCAGACTTGTTTCCAGTGACATTCTTAGACATAGCATGTGTAACGGAACACACTGGGAATATTCTAGGGTACTTTTCTGATAACACATCAGGTTCCTCTCGTCTGGGTTGCTTTGAAACGACAGGATTTAGCACGACCTTCGAACCTTTCCCACAAGAACACCTTGGAGGAGCAGTGACCAAGTACATTGCGGCCGTTTAAGGGATGTGGCAATCCGCTCAAACAGTCAAATATACATCCACCTCCTTTTCGTTTGGTTGTTCCGCCCCAGATCAAACTCTTTTGAGGGTGTAGGATGGCCTGAATGGATCAGGAGTACGTCCAGATCAATCTCTTTTGAGGGTGTAGGATGGCCTGAATGGATCAGGAGTACGTCCAGATCGATCTCTTTTGAGGGTGTAGGATGGCCTGAATGGATCAGGAGTACGTCCAGATCGATCTCTTCCAATCAAATGGCATGCGCACTTTCTCCTTGTTCTAGTCTGGCTGCACATTCTCCTTGTTCTAGTCTGGCTGCACATTCTCCTTGTTCTAGTCTGGCTGCACATTCTCCTTGTTCTAGTCTGGCTGCACATTCTCCTTGTTCTAGTCTGGCTGCACATTCTCCTTGTTCTAGTCTGGCTGCACATTCTCCTTGTTCTAGTCTGGCTGCACATTCTCCTTGTTCTAGTCTGGCTGCACATTCTCCTTGTTCTAGTCTGGCTGCACATTCTCCTTGTTCTAGTCTGGCTGCACATTCTCCTTGTTCTAGTCTGGCTGCACATTCTTATTGTTTGGCTGCACGCTCATCTTGTCTTTCCTTGTCCTCCAACTCTAATTTCTGTTACCACATTGCCTTAAGCACTACCTCAATTGTATGTCTATGGGGTGTACGCTACCAAGTGTAAAAATAAAAAAGTACATTTTCACCGTCCTCCCTCAATGGGGTTTACTCTACCACCCGTAAGACCCTTTTCATCACCCTCCCTCAATGGGGTTTACTCTACCACCCGTAAGACCCTTTTCATCACCCTCCCTCAATGGGGTTTACTCTACCACCCGTAAGACCCTTTTCATCACCCTCCCTCAATGGGGTTTACTCTACCACCCGTAAGACCCTTTTCACCGTCCTCCCTCAATGGGGTTTACTCTACCACCCATAAGACCCTTTTCATCATCCTCCCTCAATGGGGTTTACTCTACCACCCGTAATACCCTTTTCATCGTCCTCCCTCAATGGGGTTTACTCTACCACCCGTGAGACCCTTTTCATCATCCTCCCTCAATGGGGTTTACTCTACCACCCGTAATACCCTTTTCATCATCCTCCCTCAATGGGGTTTACTCTACCACCCGTAAGACCCTTTTCATCGTCCTCCCTCAATGGGGTTTACTCTACCACCCCTAAGACCCTTTTCATCATCCTCCCTCAATGGGGTTTACTCTACCACCCGTAAGACCCTTTTCATCGTCCTCCCTCAATGGGGTTTACTCTACCACCCGTAAGACCCTTTTCATCATCCCCCCTCAATGGGGTTTACTCTACCACCCGTAAGACCCTTTTCACTTACGTCTGTGGCTTTATTTTTTATAAACCTGTGTTTATGCAACTTTCTAAATTATTCCGGCGATCTTATAACCCCCCCCCTCCCCCCCCCCCTCATTAGTAACTGCGCTACACCTGTAATGGCTTGTCCATCTTGTTAGTCAGAAGGTGTTTCACCCGTGTTAGCATAGGTGATATTTAAGATTGGCTGGGCCAGTGCTCCAGTTGAGCGTGAGAGATGTTGGGAGAGCTAAGCTGCCATTTTGTTATGTTCCCACAAGACAAACTCAAAATGTTGCCCACAACAAATGGAACTAACAAAGAAGATCACTAACGAACAAAATAAAGAGGTTCTGAAAGGTACCCATGTGGGTGCAAACTGAAAATGGGCAAAGCAACTAGTAAGGGTTTATAAAAGACCCATCATGGATGCCCACTAGGTTTGCCTCCAGATTTTTTTCGAAACACAATTTAGGATAGGGAGTAAAAAGAATATGGAGCAAAACAAACAGGGGAAACCATAACAAATCAGGCTTCTTTCAAACTTAAAAGGTCGAGCTTAAAAATCACACCTCAGCTCACGTGAAGTGTAGCTCTCCCAACATCTCGCACGCTCAACTGGAGCACTGGCCCAGCCAATCTTAAATATCACCTATGCTAACACGGGTGAAACACCTTCCGACTAACAAGATGGACATGCCATTACAGGTGTAGCGCAGTTACTAACGAGGTGACACCAATCGATGCCCCCTACGTGCTAACACGTTACCTTCGAAATAGATCAACTAAACCTGTTACACATTTGACAAATAATTGTCAATATATTACATTACCACGGGGATAGTCTTGTTTATGTTAGTTTGAAGTCTCACTGTTTTTGTTTGAATCCTCAGGGATTTCTCCCCAGCCCTCTTCAACAGCGTTCCCATCCTCCCTGGGTCGGCCAGCCAGCTCACCTCCCAGCTTTCCTCAGACTCCAACACGGCCACCTCCAATTTGGACCCCCTATCCACCCCACTGGGGAGCAAGGCCCCAGATGACGCCAAAGACAGGTCAGTTGTCCTGTCTGTCTAGTCTTCTCTGCCATTCTCTCCTCTCCATCTCTCTTTCTCTCCTGCTCTGCTTCCACCCCCCCCCCCCCCGGCCCCGGCCTGTTAATTTAATATTTTGCTCTCCCTCTCTTTTCCATTCCTGACAGTGTTTCCGGTGCCACGGCCCAGGCCTCGTCTCTTAACACCACAGCCATGAAGTCCAACCTGCTCCTAACTACCTCCACCAAGATGGAGCCGATGAAAGCCCTTGACTCCAGGTTCACAGAGAGGTCAAAGGTCATGCCCGGGGTCACCATCTCTATGGCGGGACTCACCCCGCTAGACAGGTAAGGGAACAGAACCATCAAGCTTATCCCAATAGTCTTTATGATCAGTCAACAGTTGCTGATTTGAGGCATACAATGCTGGAACGTTATTGGTCGTTTCCACATCTGATATTCTTGTTATCTGAACACGGGAAAAATAAATCAGTTTAGGACGTACATATGTTCCTATGAACACAACAAAAACAACAGATTGAATGCTAGCTTTGTTTTTAATGGAGCAATCCACCTTTGATTGACACTTCTTGGAATAGATGTTAAGTGATGACCAGTTTCTTTAAAAAAAAATATATATATATATATATATATTATATATATATATATATATATATATAATACACACTGAACTAGATTGATCTGTTTTTGTTCTTTCCTTGTTGACTGGGACTTGGAGGTTGTCTCTCTAGAAAGGGCATCTTCATTCAGGTCAATGAGGCCATAATGGATGGACAAGTGAACAGGAATTACAGCTGGAAATGTCCCCATTAAACAGGAAATAGATGTCCCCATTAAACAGGAAATAGAGCATGAAGTGTCCCTGTTAACCTGGAAATAGGGTAGGAAGTACATCGTTCAAATTGGGCTCAACACACAACTCAACCCTCCTCACCAAAAAAGTTAATTCAATATTTTCCAAGCATTGCTTCGCCTATGATCATATATGAGGAAACACTACTAAGGCGATCGGGCATGGGTTAATGGAACACGTGGTGAGTCTATTTCTGTGGTTGTTGTCCTCCTGTTGTAGAGTGAAAGACGGCGGCACTTTAAAGGAGCTCAAGGATGAGACGAGCAGCGACAGCGAGGACAAGATGGTTGTGGTGAAGTCCCCCTCCTTCACCAAGAGGAAAGCCCTCGACGTGGACGGAGGGGACAACCAGTTGGAGAAGAGGAAGGCCCTAGACGTGGACGGAGGGGACAATCAGGTGGAGAAGCGGAAGGCCCTAGACGTGGACGGAGGGGACAACCAGGTAGAGAAGAGGAAAAAGGGACGGCCCAGGAAAATGGACGCGAAAATGATGATGCCCGTGTCCCACCAAACCTTCCAGCAGGTAAGGCCAGTTGATTTCACGTAATCTCATGACTTTACATATTTTTTCTGATGGAAGATATGATAATATTCAAGATATGCTTGTCTTTGAATGTAATGGTCTTGATTGGATATGGGATCAACAAGCTGATTGGCTGCGTACGAAATGACACCCTTATTCCTATAGTGTAGGAATATTCAACCGGGGGTCCCCTATGGGTCCGCTGTGGTACGGCAGGGGTCAACAGTGAAGAGGCGACTCTGGGATGCTGGCCTTCTAGATGAAAGTTGCAAAGAAAAAGCCATATCTCAGACTGGCCAATAAAAAGAAAAGATTAAGATGGACAAAAGAACACAGACACTGGACAGAGGAACTCTGCCTAGAAGGCCAGCATCCCGGAGTCGCCTCTTCACTGTTGACGTTGAGACTGGTGTTTTGCTGGTACTGTTTAATGAAGGTGCCAGTTGAGGACTTGTGAGTTGTCTGTAACTGTCCTCTTGCTCAGTTGTGCACCGGGGCCTCCCACTCTTTCTATTCTGGTTTGAGCCAGCATGAGCTGTTTCATGAAGGGAGTAGTACACAGCTTTGTACGAGATCTTCAGTTTCTTGGCAATTTCTCGCATGGAATAGCCTTCATTTCTCAGAACAAGAGTAGACTGATGAGTTTCAGTAGAAAGTTCTTTGTTTCTTGCCATTTTGAGCCTGTAATTGAACCCACAAATGCTGATGATCCAGATACTCAACTCGTCTAAAGAAGGCCAGATTTATTGCTTCTTTAATCAGTACAACAGTTTTCAGCTGTGCTAACATAATTGCACAATGGTTTTCTAATGAACAATTAGCCTTTTTAAACTTGGATGAGCTAACACAACGTGCCATTGGAACACAGGAGTGATGGTTGCTGATAATGGGCCTCTGTAAGCCTATGTAGATATTCCATAAAAAATCAGCCGTTTCCAGCTACAATAGTCATTTACAACATTAACAATGTCGACACTGTATTTCTGATTAATTTTATATTATTTTAATCGACAAAAACAAGGACATTTCTAAGTGACCCCAAACTTTTGAATGGTAGTGTATGTCTGCATACACACATGCATACACACATGCATACATACATACATACATACATACATACATACAAACATGTACCAGATTTGCCAGTTCTTGCTGTGAAATGTAACCCCCTTTTCCACCAAGGCACCGGCAAGTTCCCGGACATTTCTGTGGGGAATGGCCCTAGCCCTCACCCTCCAATCCAATAGGTCGCAGATGTGCTCAATGGGATTGAGATCCGGGCTCTTCGCTGGCCATGGCAGAACACTGACATTTCTGTCTTGCAGGAAATCACACAGAGAACGAGCAGTATGGCTGGTGGCATTGTAATGCTGGAGGGTCATGTCAGGATGAGCCTGCAGGAAGGGTACCTTTTGAAGGAGGAGGATGTCTTTCCTGTAACACACACGTTGAGATTTCCTGCAATGACAACAATCTCAGTTCGATGATGCTGTGACACACCGCCCCAGACCATGATGGACCCTCCACCTATAAATCGATCCCGCTCCAGTGTACAGGCCTCGGTGTAACGCTCATTCCTTCGACGATAGACGCGAATCCGACCATCACCCCTGGTGAGACAAAACCGTGACTCGTTAGTGAAGAGTACTTTTTGCCAGTCCTGTCTGGTCCAGCGATGGTGGGTTTATGCCCATAGGTGACGTTGTTGCCGGTGATGTCTGGTGAGGACCTGCCTTACAACAGGCCTACAGGCCCTCGCTCCAGCCTCTCTCTCCAGTCTGAGCACTGATGGAGGGATTGTGCATTCCTGGTATAACTCGGGCAGTTGTTGTTGCCATCCTGTAACTGTCCCACAGGTGTGATGTTCGGATGTACCGATCCTGTGCAGGTGTTGTTACACGTGGTCTGCCACTGTGAGGATGATCAGTTGTCCGTCCTGTCTCCCTGTAGCGCTGTCTTAGGCGTCTCACAGTACAGAGATTGCAATTCATTGTTCTGGCCACGACTGCAGTCCTAATGCCTCCTTGCAGCATGCCTAAGGCACATTCACGCAGATGAGCAGGGACCCTGGGCATCTTTCTTTTGGTGTTTTTCAGAGTCAGTAAAAAGAGACATCAGGGACTGTAACGTACTCTGTATCACAGAATCATGGCTCTCTCTAGATATACTGTCCCCGTTCATACAGCCAGCTGGGTTCTCAGTTCATCGTGCAGACAGGCATAAAGAACTCTCCGGGAAGAAGAAAGGCAGGGGTGTATGTTGAATGACTCCTGGTGTGATTGTGGTAACATACAGAAACTCAAGTCCTTTTGTTCACCCGACCTAGAATACCTCACAATCAAATGCCAACGTATTACGTCCAAAGATAATTCTCTTTGATTATATTCACAGCCGTGAATACAAAGGGAAAAACAGCCACGTCGCAGACAGACTTCTTGCTCCCGAACAAGCTAAACACCTTCTTCGCCCGCTTTGAGGATAACACAGTACCACCGGCGCAGCCTGCTCCCCACTTGCTTCAAGATGTCCACCACTGTTCCTGTACCCAAGAAAGAAAAGGTAACTGAACAAAAAAACTATTGCCCGGTAGCACTCAATTCTGTCAGCATGAAGTGCTTTGAAAGGCTAGCTAAGGATCATATCACCTCAACCTTACTAGACACCCTGGACCCACTTCAATTTGCTTACCGCCCCGATAGATCCACAGACAATGCAATCGCCATCACTCTGCACACTGTCCTATCCCATCTGGAGAAGAGGAATACCTATGTAAGACTGCTGTTCATTGACCACAGTTCAGCATTCAACACCATAGTTCCCTCTAAGCTCATCATTAAGCTCAGGGCCCTGGGTCTGAACCCTGCACTGTGCAACTGGGTCCTGGACTTCTAGACGAGCCGCCCCCAGGTGGTGAAGGCAGGAAACACCTCTACTTCGCTGATCCTCAAACACAGGGCCCCCATAAGGGTGTGTGCTCAGCACCCTCATGTACTCCCTGTTCACCCATGACTGCGTGGCCACGCATACCTCCAACTCGGTCATCAAGTTTGACGAAAACACAGTTGTTGGCCTGATTATCAACAATGACGAGACAGCCTACAGGGAGGAGGTGAGGGCCCTGGTGGAGTGGTGCCAGGAAAATAACCTCTCTCTCAACGTCAACAAAACAAAGGAACTGATTGTGGACTTCAGGAAACAGCAGTGTGAGCACGCCCCTATCCACATCAACGGGACCGCAGTGGAGAAGATGAAAAGCTTCAAGTTCCTCTGTGTACACATCACTGACGATCTGAAAAGGTGCAACAGTGCCTCTTCAACCTCAGGAGGCTGAAGAAATTTGGCTTGGCCCCTAAGACCCGCACAAACTTTTACAGATACAGCATGACAGGACGCTCTTAATTGTGTATCACTGCCTGGTACGGAAACTGCACTGCCCACAACCACAGGGTTCATTAGAGGGTGGTGCGGTCTGCCCATCGAGTCACCGTCTTTTACCAAATAGGGCTATCTTCTGTATACCACCCACATACCTTGTCACAACACAACTGATTGGCTCAAACGCATTATGTAAAATAAATTACACAAATGAACATTTAACAAGACACACCTGTTCATTGAAATGCATTCCAGTTGACTACTTCATGAAGCAGGTTGAGAGAATGCCAAGTGTGTGCAAAGCTGTCATCAAGGCAAAGGGTGGCTACTTTGAAGAATCTTAAATATAAAATATATTTTGATTTGTTTAACAATTGTTATGGTTACTACATGATTCCATGTGTGTTATTTCATTAGTTTTGATGTCTTCACTATTATTATACAACCCTTGAATGAGTAGGTGTGTCCAAACATTTGACTGGTACTGCATTTCAATCTATTAATATCTCTAGCAACAACTGAATAAACACATTTTTGCACGTGGTTTTGAGGTCAGACCAATTCTTATTCTTCAACCAAGAAGATTTTCGCTAGCTTGATAGGCTTGCTAATATTGCAAATAATGAAGTTAGTCTAACCATATTGTCAAATTTATGCAAGCAAGCAAGCTATCTATCTATATTATCCCCATTGATGAGTTTATAATTGTCAATAATGAATGTTTGCAACTTTTGGTTAAAAAGGTGAAAGGTCGTTGGTGAAATGTCGCAACTCGGGTAACAAAAATGTATCCCGGATTCCCTTTTGTAATTATGAGTTGGATGATGCTTAACCACGTTTCCATCCACATTGCGTAGAAAAATAAATCACAACGGCTGTGATGGAAACAGGAAGTGTTGTTAGTATTTTAGAAATGTCGACAGGCGGTTTGTTCGTTAGACTTGGTGGGATATATTTGTGTCTGTAAAATGTGTTATGTGACCAATTGCAGTAGAAATGATTTCTTGCGCAATTTTTTTTTCTAGAATAACCATGTCGAGGTAAATTTGCAGTCACGAAATGCTATGTTCTCTGGGCCTCCCACTACGACTTGAAAATGTAATGCAGACTTTATTTAAGCAATAATGCACAAGGGGGTGTGGTATATGGCCAATATACCACGGCTAAGGGCTGTTCTCATGCACAACATGGAGTGTTGACCCCCCCCCCCCCCCCCCCCCCGAGGTCCCTTATTGCTATTACAAACTGGTCACCAATGTAATTAGAGCAGTAAAAATAAATGTTTTGTCTTATCCGTGGTATACGGCTGTCAGCCAATCAGCATTCAGGGCTCAAACCACCCAGTTTATAATAGGCTATAAGTTGTGATGAAGTTCGCAATGAGGTGAAAGTGCACGGTGATGAACTTGATTCTCTTTTCCAATAAATATTGAGGGTCTTAAGTTAAATGCAACGACGATCGGTGCTTAGCTGCCATTGAACAAATAAAAATTATCATTCTCTTATCCATTTCATAATACACTGAACAAAAATATAAAATGTAACATGTAAAGTGTTGGTCCCATGTTTCATTAGCTGAAATAAAAGTTCTGTACGCACAAAAAGCTTATTTCTCTAAAATGTTGTTCACAAATTTGTTTACAATCCATCCACCTGACAGGTGTGGCTTATCAAGAAGCTGATTAAACAGCATGCCCATTACACAGGTACACCTTGTGCTGGGGACAATAAAATGCCACACAATGTTCACCAGAGCTGTTGCCAGTTAAGTGAATGTTCATTTCTCTACCATAAGCCACCTCCAATGTCGTTTTTAGAGAATTTGGCCTCACAACCACAGACCACGTGTATTTGTATTTTTTATTTTTTTATTTCACCTTTATTTAACCAGGTAGGCTAGTTGAGAACATCTTTATTTAACCAGGTAGGCCAGTTGAGAACATCTTTATTTAACCAGGTAGGCCAGTTGAGAACATCTTTATTTAACCAGGTAGGCTAGTTGAGAACATCTTTATTTAACCAGGTAGGCCAGTTGAGAACATCTTTATTTAACCAGGTAGGCTAGTTGAGAACATCTTTATTTAACCAGGTAGGCTAGTTGAGAACATCTTTATTTAACCAGGTAGGCCAGTTGAGAACATCTTTATTTAACCAGGTAGGCCAGTTGAGAACACCTTTATTTAACCAGGTAGGCTAGTTGAGAACATCTTTATTTAACCAGGTAGGCCAGTTGAGAACATCTTTATTTAACCAGGTAGGCCAGTTGAGAACACCTTTATTTAACCAGGTAGGCTAGTTGAGAACATCTTTATTTAACCAGGTAGGCTAGTTGAGAACATCTTTATTTAACCAGGTAGGCCAGTTGAGAACATCTTTATTTAACCAGGTAGGCCAGTTGAGAACACCTTTATTTAACCAGGTAGGCTAGTTGAGAACATCTTTATTTAACCAGGTAGGCCAGTTGAGAACATCTTTATTTAACCAGGTAGGCCAGTTGAGAACATCTTTATTTAACCAGGTAGGCCAGTTGAGAACACCTTTATTTAACCAGGTAGACTAGTTGAGAACACCTTTATTTAACCAGGTAGACTAGTTGAGAACACCTTTATTTAACCAGGTAGGCTAGTTGAGAACACCTTTATTTAACCAGGTAGGCTAGTTGAGAACAAGTTCTCATTTGCAACTGCGACCTGGCCAAGATAAAGCATAGCAGTATGAGCAGACAACACAGAGTTACACATGGAGTAAACAATTAACAAGTCAATAACACAGTAGAAAACAAAGGGGGAGTCTATATACAATGTGTGCAAAAGGCATGAGGTAGGCGAATAATTACAATTTTGCAGATTAACACTGGAGTGATAAATGATCAGATGGTCATGTACAGGTAGAGATATTGGTGTGCAAAAGAGCAGAAAAATAAATAAATAAAAACAGTATGGGGATGAGGTAGGTGAAAATGGGTGGGCTATTTACCAATAGACTATGTACAGCTGCAGCGATCGGTTAGCTGCTCAGATAGCTGATGTTTGAAGTTGGTGAGGGAGATAAAAGTCTCCAACTTCAGCGATTTTTGCAATTCGTTCCAGTCACAGGCAGCAGAGTACTGGAACGAAAGGCGGCCAAATGAGGTGTTGGCTTTAGGGATGATCAGTGAGATACACCTGCTGGAGCGCGTGCTACGGATGGGTGTTGCCATCGTGACCAGTGAGCTGAGATAAGGCGGAGCTTTACCTAGCATGGACTTGTAGATGACCTGGAGCCAGTGGGTCTGGCGACGAATATGTAGCGAGGGCCAGCCGACTAGAGCATACAAGTCGCAGTGGTGGGTGGTATAAGGTGCTTTAGTGACAAAACGGATGGCACTGTGATAGACTGCATCCAGTTTGCTGAGTAGAGTGTTGGAAGCCATTTTGTAGATGACATCGCCGAAGTCGAGGATCGGTAGGATAGTCAGTTTTACTAGGGTAAGCTTGGCGGCGTGAGTGAAGGAGGCTTTGTTGCGGAATAGAAAGCCGACTCTTGATTTGATTTTCGATTGGAGATGTTTGATATGAGTCTGGAAGGAGAGTTTGCAGTCTAGCCAGACACCTAGGTACTTATAGATGTCCACATATTCTAGGTCGGAACCATCCAGGGTGGTGATGCTAGGCGGGCATGCGGGTGCAGGCAGCGATCGGTTGAAAAGCATGCATTTAGTTTTACTAGCGTTTAAGAGCAGTCGGAGGCCACGGAAGGAGTGTTGTATGGCATTGAAGCTTGTTTGGAGGTTAGATAGCACAGTGTCCAATGACGGGCCGAAAGTATATAGAATGGTGTCGTCTGCGTAGAGGTGGATCAGGGAATCGCCCGCAGCAAGAGCAACATCATTGATGTATACAGAGAAAAGAGTCGGCCCGAGAATTGAACCCTGTGGCACCCCCATAGAGACTGCCAGAGGACCGGACAGCATGCCCTCCGATTTGACACACTGAACTCTGTCTGCAAAGTAATTGGTGAACCAGGCAAGGCAGTCATTCGAAAAACCGAGGCTACTGAGTCTGCCGATAAGAATATGGTGATTGACAGAGTCGAAAGCCTTGGCAAGGTCGATGAAGACGGCTGCACAGTACTGTCTTTTATCGATGGCGGTTATGATATCGTTTAGTACCTTGAGTGTGGCTGAGGTGCACCCGTGACCGGCTCGGAAACCAGATTGCACAGCGGAGAAGGTACAGTGGGATTCGAGATGGTCAGTGACCTGTTTGTTGACTTGGCTTTCGAAGACCTTAGATAGGCAGGGCAGGATGGATATAGGTCTGTAACAGTTTGGGTCCAGGGTGTCTCCCCCTTTGAAGAGGGGGATGACTGCGACAGCTTTCCAATCCTTGGGGATCTCAGACGATATGAAAGAGAGGTTGAACAGGCTGGTAATAGGGGTTGCGACAATGGTGGCGGATAGTTTCAGAAATAGAGGGTCCAGATTGTCAAGCCCAGCTGATTTGTACGGGTCCAGGTTTTGCAGCTCTTTCAGAACATCTGCTATCTGGATTTGGGTAAAGGAGAACCTGGAGAGGCTTGGGCGAGGAGCAGCGGGGGGGGCGGGGCTGTTGGCCGAGGTTGAAGTAGCCAGGCGGAAGGCATGGCCAGCCGTTGAGAAATGCTCATTGAAGTTTTCGATAATCATGGATTTATCGGTGGTGACCGTGTTACCTAGCCTCAGTGCAGTGGGCAGCTGGGAGGAGGTGCTCTTGTTCTCCATTGACTTCACAGTGTCCCGTTGTGTGGGAGAGCGGTTAGCTGATGTCAACGTTGTGAACCGAGTGCCCCGTAGTGGTGGTGGGCTGATGGTATGGGCAAGCATAAGCTACGGACTACGAACACAATTGCATTTTATCGATGGCAATTTGAATGCACAAAAATACCATGACGAGATCCTGAGGCCCGCTGTGAGGCCCAGTCATCTGAAATCCTTAGATTTAGGGCCTCATTAATCCATTTCAATTGACTGATTTCCTCATATGAATTGTAACGCCGTAAAATCATTGAAATTGTTGCATTGTTGCGTTTTTATATTTTTGATCAGTTTAATAACTGAACCTGTCTACTTTATCAGCCAGCTATGGTCATGAGAGCATGAGCTAAAACACATTAAATGTGTGTATTTTTTGTTGTTGTTGTTGGTACGTGAGAACTGAAGCGCAAACGTGTTTTATTTTAATTGTATGTGCATTACGTCATCAGGCACTGCCTTGTAAACACGAGTCAGTTTGATGGAAACTTCTGGTGGGAAAATGTGTTGGTTTTTTTAATGCAAATTTGAAGGAAACCTAGCTATTGAATTGAAATTTCCCACTCTGAACTTCTGATAACTCCAATAGCATGTGAACTCCCCATTTGCACTCATTGGTGCTAATAACGCTTACAATAGTATCTAACAGGCTTTGAAAAGACATTGTTTAGTACCGCTAGCTGCTGGTACACTTTCTTGACTTACATTTTTGCCAACCTTTTGTTTAAACCGCTGCTATTAGTTTAACGTGTGTTTGCAGTCACCTTTCTATCTTACAGGCTATGTTAGAGTTTTCTCTTCCAATTATAATGTGGGGACTTTTGACCAGGGACATTTCTGAATTTTTTTTTTTCTTCTTTCCCCAACTGCACACTTGCAGGCTACCCCTTCATCAGAGAAGGAGCCTTGTTGTGTCGTTGCTATCCCCGTGGCTGTCCTCAAACTGCCCACTCCCACACCGCAGAAAGCATTTACTCTTCAGGTATGCTATTACATCACTCTTCAGTTGTGGCTAAACAACCCACATGGTCATAGACGGAGTCATGATCAGTACAATGGATGCTAGTCGGGGATGTGCTCTCTTTCTGCCATATTGTGTGTAGGTCAGTACGGAGCCCCCGGTGTACCTGGAGGTGGAGAACGACGTCTCTGCGGTGTCCGGAGCCAAACTCAGCCAGCTACGCTGTTCCAGGGAGGGCAGGGAGTGGGACACGTTGCTGCCCAGCCGAGTCATCACTGCAGCGGGCAGCAGGTAAGCAGTAAGGGGAGGGAGGTTCTACATGTCTCTAGTAGTATTAATGGTAGTTATCTGTTGTCTTAATACTTTACACTTGTAGGAATTGGCCTAATGTGGATAGAGCTAAATTGCAGTGTTTCTTCCAGAATAAATATGAAAAGCATAAACAACCAATTGAAAGGGAACAGTTTTGACGATTGAGAAAAGCATTAGACCAAAGTTGAGAACACAACAGTTCACCTGACACACGACTGAATCCAAACACTACACTGTTGATTTTATGTGTATTTTACATTTACTGGACTTTTCACCGCGTTTGTTTATTATAAAATCCTAAAATAATCTGGATACATTCAGTAACGTGATAATAATATTGGGGTAGGTGCAACTCGAGACAACAAAAAAAAAGGACCCGTGTTTGAGTGAGAGGACTGGTCTCTCCAAGAGGCCACACACCTCTACAAAGTGTGCACAGGTCCTAAGTCTTCAACTATAAGCTGTTTTTTTTTAAACTCTCCTAGCTGTGCCATTGAGGAACTAAGAGCACACTTGCATTTGTTTTGTTTGGAACACAGCTCTGCGTCTCCCCTCAATCACACAGTTACGGTATGTTTCCAGAAACATATAAATCGCTATCTGGTTCAGGTGGGCGTCATTTGAAAGCTTTGTTCTATTGCCAACATGACTCATTATAAAATATTATCTTCGTGTCAGGCTTTCACACTGCAAACGGATCATAATTTTGGTGCACAGAGAAAATAATCATGGGTGTATTCAGGCGCCTTGTTCCGCAGCGATTTTTCATCACAATAGACAAACGGGCTCATTTTGTTCAAAACAACCCAGGGTATGACGCCATGTCATCTTGTAACTATACATCAAACAAAGTGATCATAAACGGTGACACTGTATATATTAGTTTAATGAAATGGAAATGTGAAGTACACATTTGGACTCACAGGTGTTTGGGTTGTATCACATCCGTGGGATTTATTCTGCTCCTCAATGTCTCATCTTTGAAAATACATAGAGTCCTCTTCATTTACAGCATTTCCCTCAGACAACAGAAAAAGCAGAAGTTGCCAAATTAGTGGGAGGGATGGTGACCACTTCTTGTGGCTTCAGGTGCTCAAGTTCAGAACATCTGTCAGTCAAAACCCATACAGAGCTGTGAAGTGCAGAGCCTGAGCTATGATGTCATTTATAGCATGTTACTGTACAGTCACTGAGCTATGATGTCATATATAGCATGTTACTGTACAGTCACTGAGCTATGATGTCATATATAGCATGTTACTGTACAGTCACTGAGCTCTGGTGTCATATATAGCATGTTACTGTACAGACACTGAGCTATGATGCCATTTATAACATGTTACTGTACAGACACTGAGCTCTGATGTCATTTATAGCATGTTACTGTACAGCCACTACGTTTTGATTTCGGAGCTTATTAGTGCCCAAATCTGTCATTTTCAACCTGTATACAGGTACGAGTGTGAAGGGTAAAAGCTGGAATCCGTAGCAATGAAACTGCTATATCCGTTTGCGGTATTACTACAACAAAGACTTTACTTCAAACTAATATTTTTGGGGGACGTCATTGCACTTGTGATTGAACAGCAGATTTTATAGCTCCTCTTCTCTGTTTAACCTCCTCGAGTCGATGTCCGTGCCCCTGCGGAAATCTATACGGAACAAAAATATAAACGCAACATGCAATCATTTCAACAAATTTACTTAGTTGCAGTTCATATAAGCAAATCAATCAATGGAAATAAATAAATGAGGCTCTAATCTATGGGTTTCATATGACACGGGGTGGGGGTGCAGCCTTGGGTGGGCCTGGGAGGGCATAGGCCCACCCACTGGGGAGCCAGGCCAGCCAATCAGGTCCACCCACTGGGGAGCCAGGACAGCCACAAAAGAGCTTCATTAGACAGAAATACTCCTCAGTTTCATCAGTTGTCTGGGTGGCTGGTCTCAGACGATCCCGCAGGTGAAGAAGCCGGATGTGGAGGTCCTGGGCTGGCGTGGTTACACGTGGTCTGCGGTTGCGAGGCCGGTTGGATGTACTGCCAAATTCTTTAAAACGACATTGGAGTGGCTTATGGGAGAGAAATGAACACGTAATTCTCTAGCAACATCTCTGGTGGACATTCCTACAGTCAGCATGCCCATTGCACACTCCCTCAACTTGAGACATCTGTGGCATTGTGTTGTGTGACAACTGGCCTTTTATTGTCCCCCAGCTTGAGGTGCTGCTGTGTAATGATCATGCTGTTTAATCAGCTTCTTGATACGCCACTCCTGTTCAGTATAATTAGCATAATAAAAACATCCCCATAACAATCTGTCATTTTAAGCTGGAGAGATATCCACTGCATTCACCCACGTTGTACTTTCTGCGGTGAAAAGTGACAGAGCTAGAGGCGGTCTATGTCTGACCATGAGACATGTTTTCACATGTTTTCACAAAGGCATCCAAACGGTTCGGCCTAAACTATTACGACCCCTCTATGAAAAGATGAGACCCCCCCCCCCCCACAAGAGTCTTAGGACTCGTCTGAAGTTGGTACAGCCAATCTGACAACTTCTGTCTGTAGTGAACAGTTTGGGCCTCTGTGGAAAGGTGAGACTGTCACAAACAGATGCATGTTTTGCTCTAGTTGAAAAAATGAATGGAAGTAGATATGGAGACTGTTTAGCCCCAAATAAGAGGTTAAATACCTGTAAAAAAAAATATATATATATATATATATATGTTCCCTGATCTTTCTTATATCGCTCAGATATAGGACCTACACTTCAGAACAAACTTCCTTTAGATTGTTTTGTTGTTGTTGGGGGGGGGGGGGGGGGGGGGGGGGGGGGGGGCGACGACGGGACGGGACGGGGGAACTCTCTATTGTTCCATGTAGTGAATCTGTTTTTCAATGCGTTTGTACGGGCTAATATCAGTAAGGTCAAAGAAACTAAATAAACATTTTCTTCAAATCATTTTTTTGTTTGTTATTGTTATCCTTCAAGGGGGTGTTAAAATTCTAAATCAAATAACAACATGATCGCTGGTATGACCTTCTTTAAAAAAAAATATTATCCATATAGAACTTACTAGAAACAAATGTCTGTTGTTCTTATCTCAGATCTAGGAGAGGCACAGGAGAACACACTTCCTGTCGACGGGGCTTCGACTGTAAGGGGTTAACAAAGTAAACCATAACAATATGCCCTGGGGCTTGCCGGCGGTGCTGCTTCCGCTAATGCGCTTCTCAGCTTTAACGTCTTTGGAGTTTTTATAGGGGGATTTAGCTTCCATTCCAACTGTGGTAATGAGCAACCGTTAAAGCTTTATTTACACCGTAGTAAACAAGGCGTGTCTCTCTCCTCCTCTCCTCCACCCAGTGATGTGGTGGCAGTGGCGTGCGAGGACCGCATGTTGTCTGTGTTTTCGGCGTGTGGCCGCCGCCTACTACCCGCCATCCTGCTGCCCGCGACCATGTCCGCCCTGCACTGCTCAGGCTTCTACGTCATGGCCTTGACCGCCTGCGCCACCCTGTCTGTCTGGTGAGAGAGAGCCCCGTGACACACACACACACACACACCCGTATTGACGTGACAAAACCTATTGAGATGCACCATCTAGGCTGCTGCTCTGATGGGAAGTTACCCCTACGTGCTCTGGTCATGCTCTGGCCATGCTCTGGTCATGCTCTGCCCAGCATTTTTCACTTCCTTCATCACTTCCTTCATCACTTCCTTCATCACTGTTCTTTTAATTAGACCTATTGTTGTATTTATTCAGCCTCCCACCCCACTACCCCACCACCACCACCCCGCTACCCCACTACCCCACCACCACCACCCCGCTACCCCACTACCCCACCACTACCACCCCACCACCCCGCTACCCCACTACCCCACCACCCCACTACCCCACTACCCCACTACCCCACCACCACCACCCCACTACCCCACCACCACCACCCCACAACCCCGCCACCACCACCCCGCTACCCCACCACTACCACCCCACCACCCCGCTACCCCACTACCCCACCACCCCACTACCCCACTACCCCACCACCACCCACCCCACTACCCCACCACCACCCCACCCACTACCCCACCACACCGCTACCCCACTACCCCACCACCACCACCCCACTACCCCACTACCCCACCACCACTACCCCACTACCCCACTACCCCACCACCCCACTACCCCACCACCCCACTACCCCACCACCCCACTACCCCACCACCTCACTACCCCACAACCCCACTACCCCACCACCCCACTACCCCACCACCCCACTACCCCACCACCCCACCCCACTACCCCACCACCCCACTACCACCCCACCCCACTACCCCACCACCCCACTACCACCCCACCCCACTACCCCACCACCCCACTACCCCACCACCCCACTACCCCACCACCCCACTACCCCACCACCCCACTACCCCACCACCACCCCACTACCACCACACCACTACCCCACCACCACCACAACCACACCACCACCCCACCACACCACCACCACCACCACCCCACCACCACCACCACCACACCACCACCCCACTACCCCACCACAACCACACCACCACCACCACACCACCACCCCACTACCCCACTACCCCACCACCCCACTACCCCACCGCTACCCCACTACCCCACCACCCCGCCACCCCGCTACCCCACTACCCCGCCACCCCGCTACCCCACTACCCCGCTACCCCACCACCCCACCACCCCGCTACCCCACTACCCCACTACCCCACCACCCCACTACCCCACCACCCCACCACCACCCCACCACACCACCACTACCCCACTACCCCACCACCCCACCACCCCGCTACCCCACCACCCCACTACCCCACCACACCACCACCACCCCACCACACCACCACTACCCCACTACCCCACCACCCCACTACCCCACCACACCACCACCCCACCACACCACTACCACAACCACACCACCACCCCACCACACCACCACCACCCCACCACCACCACCACACCACTACCCCACTACCACACCACCACCACCACCCCACTACCCCACCACACCACTACCCCACTACCCCACCACAAGCACACCACCACCACCACCACCCCACCACCCCACCACCACCACCACACCACTACCCCACTACCCCACTACCCCACCACACCACCACCCCACTACCCCGCTACCCCACCACAACCACACCACCACCACCCCACTACCCCACTACCCCACCACAACCACACCACCACCACCACACCACCACCCCACTACCCCACCACACCACTACCCCACTACCCCACCACAACCACACCACCACCACCACCACCACCCCACCACCCCACCACTCCACCACACCACCACCCCACTACCCCACCACACCACCACCACCACCCCACCACCCCACCACCACCACCACACCACCACCCCACTACCCCACTACCCCACCACCCCACTACCACCACCACACTACCCCACCACTCCACTACCCCACTACCCCACCACCCCACCACACCACCACCCCACTACCCCACCACCCCACTACACCACCACCCCACCACTAATGTGCAGAGGTGTTGAATATGAGTCAAACAAGAAATAGGTCACTGCTTGTGTTAATTGATGACAAGACAACCAATGAGCCCAGGCAGCAGCATCAGAGACATTTGGGTTTCTATATAGGCTGTTGTTTAAAGAAAGAGGAGTGCTAAAGTTGTCAATGAACTGTTAAGATGTGAGAGCAACAGGGCCACAGTTATAATTAAAGCATCTGATCATCAATGGATTAGAGATAAAAGCTGTTTATCACCTAGGTAGGCCACATGCCTTATCACCTAGGTAGGCCACATAGCCTTATCACCTAGGTAGGCCACATAGCCTTATCACCTAGGTAGGCCACATAGCCTTATCACCTAGGTAGGCCACATAGCCTTATCACCTAGGTAGGCCACATAGCCTTATCACCTAGGTAGGCCACATAGCCTTATCACCTAGGTAGGCCACATAGCCTTATCACCTAGGTAGGCCACATAGCCTTATCACCTAGGTAGTCCACATAGCCTTATCACCTAGGTAGGCCACATAGCCTTATCACCTAGGTAGGCCACGTAGCCTTATCACCTAGGTAGGCCACGTAGCCTTATCACCTAGGTAGGCCACGTAGCCTTATCACCTAGGTAGGCCACGTAGCCTTATCACCTAGGTAGGCCACGTAGCCTTATCACCTAGGTAGGCCACGTAGCCTATTCACCTAGGTAGGCCACGTAGCCTATTCACCTAGGTAGGCCACGTAGCCTTATCACCTAGGTAGGCCACGTAGCCTATTCACCTAGGTAGGCCACGTAGCCTTATCACCTAGGTGAGCGATGAGTGTGGGATTTCCGACTGCTTAACACGACTCCCATACTCTGGGGTGCACTAGCGACGGCGATCACTCCTGACTAGCCACACCTTGTATTTTAGACTAGAGACAACCCCTAGTCCCTTGACACTTTTCATTTGTGTGAAGTGTGAACATTTGAAATGTTTTGGTAGTTTAGCGGGTTCTCTTCTCCACAGAGACTTACTGGAGCAGTTAAGGTTAAGTGAATCGCACGTCGTTACCTCGTCCGCTCGGGGATTCAAACCAGCTACCTTTCGGTTACTGGCTCAACGCTCTTAACCGCTAGGCTACCTACCGCAGCAATATGGTGATATCTCAGACTTGCTCTCTGATAAGCTAGGAAGAATGACACATTGCTTACACCTATCAAATCCTGTCAGATCTCCTCAAGTGTCTAGGGTGTTCAGAGGCTAGGGGTTGTTTGTTTCTGGACAGGGCCATACATTGAGTACATCATTGTAAATAAGAATTTTGTTCTTAACTGACTTGCCTAGTTAAATAAACGTTTTTATTTTTTAAATTAAAAAGAATTGAGACGTGTTCTGTCTTCTCCACCTTCTTCTTCTTCTTCTTCTTCTCTACAGGGATGTCCAAAAACAGAGTGCCGTGGTGAAGAATGAATCTTTGCAGACCATTTTATCAGGTGAGAGGAGTTCTACTTCAAACCTTTCAGACCGTCAGTACGGTTGAAAGTATGGATTATATCCCAGAGCAGGTTGAGTATCAACAACAGAGTCCTGACGGTTACGTGACAGCGTGGGGGGGGTTCATATACACGTCAGAACTCTGTCTTATTACTTCTCCCAAAGTTAGCATAGCATATCACGCAAATGGACTGGTCCACTGCTCCTGTTTTTCAGTTTGCATCTTCCCAGGTCCCACAGTATGGTAAACTAAACTCTGTGTGAGTTGTGTGTCCTGTCAGTCTGTGACCAACAGCCTGAGACCTGTGGATCGGAGCGTGAAATTCGCCCTCCAAGGCTGTGTGACAGCTCTCCCCAACCTATCCCTTTTATCTGAGGATTTCGGGGCTTCCTTGTCTTGTGTTGATTTAGCCCACCAGCTAGTGTGTGTGTGTTGGCCACCATACTCCGGCGCTAATCTTGTCAAGATATCCTCCACTGCTGTGCTAGTTATCAAGGCCACCGGGCACTAACGTTAGTCATCCTTCAACTACAGTCGTGGCCAAAAGTTTTGAGAATGATACTTAGGCAAAATTGTGAGTAGGCCCAGTCCCTTGGCTGAGAAGCAACCCCACAGATGAATGGTCTCAGGATGCTTTAATGTTGGCATGACACAGGACTGATGGTAGCGCTCACCTTGTCTTCTCCGGACAAGCTTTTTTCCGAATGCCCCAAACAATCGGAAAGGGGATTCATCAGAGAAAATTACTTTACCCCTGTCCTCAGCAGTCCAATCCCTGTACCTTTTGCAGAATATCAGTCTGTCCCTGATATTTTTCCTGGAGAGAAGTGGCTTCTTTGCTGCCCTTCTTGACACCAGGCCATCCTCCAAAAGTCTTCACCTCACTGTGCGTGCAGATACTCTCACACCTGCCTGCTGCCATTCCTGAGCAAGCTCTGTACTGGTGGTGCCCCAATCCTGCAGCCGAATCAACTTTAGGAGACGGTTCTGGCGCTTGCTGGACTTTCTTGGGTGCCCTGAAGCCTTCTTCACAATAAGTGAACCGCTCTCCTTGAAGTTCTTGATGATCCGATAAATGGTTGATTTAGGTGCAATCTTACTGGCAGCAATATCGTTGCCTGTGAAGCCCTTTTTGTGAAAAGAAATGATGACAGGATGTGTTTCCTTGCAGGTAACCATGGTTGACAGAAGAACAAAGATTCCAAGCACCACCCTCCTTTTGAAGCTTCAGTCTGTTATTCAAACTCAATCAGCATGTCAGAGTGATCTCCAGCCTTGTCCTCATCAACACTCACACCTGTGTTAACGAGAGAATCACTGACATGCTGTCAGCTGGTCCTTTTGTGGCAGGGCTGAAATGCAGTGGAAATGTTTTTTGGGGATTCAGTTCATTTGCATGGCAAATGGGGACTGCAATTAATTGATCACTCTTCATAACATTCTGGAGTATATGCAAATTGCCATCATACAAACTGAGGCAGCAGACTTTGTGAAAATTAATATTTGTGTCATTCTCAAAACTTTTGGCCAAGACTGTATATAAAACTCGAACGGGTCACTTTCCTAGATAACCACATCTATGAAAGTTTGTTAACCTAGCCAGCTGTATGACATGCGATTCAGTTTGCCTCCCCTAGGCATCTCTCTCCCCTGTTATCACACGCTAGCTACACACACTTGGTGTCACAGGCTAGCTACACACGCTTGGTATCACAAGCTAGCCACACAAGCTAGTTTGCCAGTTTATTAAACTAGCTGCCACTTTTTGTTGTCAGCTTGCCTTACAAAATGACTGCCATTCGTGCGTATTTCGCATAAATAAGCAGACATTTAAATATGTTACAGCTCATATTCCAGCCATGTTTACATCGCCTGCCAGATTATTGTAGCTCTCTACCCTTTCTGTGTATTGCGGTAGCTGTTGTAATACAGTCTTCGGTTACTATTATATTAGTTAATTTGATGAATCAGTGTATTGTATAAGAAATATTTATATTTCATGATTTATTTTGTTTACATTCTGAGCTCCGAGAACACCGCATCACCGTGATGCTGGGTATGCATGGCTGCTCCTCTTGTGGAGCTGAATTACAGGTTAAAGACATGATCCGTTGGCCATCTGTCTGACTTCTGCGTTAACTGCACCATCCTGCCTGTGAAGGTGAGGGAAGCGAAGAGGGCCTGGTTTTCACAAATCATTTACCAGTGTTGTTCGCCAGGACCCACCCAGGGCCACCAAAAACAAAACCGATGGCAACCCCCCCCCCCCCCCCCCCCCCCCCAACCACTGTAAAAAAAATTATATATATATTTTTTTAAATAAAAGCCTCAAACAGAAGGCCGATTCCTTCTCTTCTAAGAAGGAGCTACTAAAAACGCTTTTGCGTTCCTTCAATCCCCCGAGTCGGGCCCCCTCTCGCACACTGCCGTACAGAGGACTTGATAGCTGAGATGATGATCTGCTGTCGACTTGGGCATCCAACCAGCACTGTAGTGACCAGGATGACGACACGCCCAACATGATGAGGGAGGTGCCAACCACTGTGGATCTATTCAGTCTCAATGCCAAAGGAGGAGGAGTCATAAGGAAGCTCTGCCTCACTATGCACAGTCCTGCGTGCTGCCTTAGCTAGGCTGGAGCTTGATGACCCTCAAGCAACAGCCCCCCGCAGCTAACCCATTCTTTAAGAAGGCCCAGGCAACGGCACCGTTCAGTATGCCACCTTCACCGTCTGTTCTTTTTTACATTTATTAATTTTACCTTTATTTAACAAGTCAGTTAAGAACAAATTCTTATTTTCAATGACGGCCTAGGAACAGTGGGTTAACTGCCTGTTCAGGGGCAGAACGACAGATTTGTACCTTGTCAGCTCGGGGATTTGATCTTGCAACCTTCCGGTTACTAGTCCAATGCTCTAACCACTAGGCTACCCTGCCGCCTCTTAAGGAGCTTCGGAGATGCTGGTCTGACCCGCGGGCCCTTGCCCACCATGGCAAGGTCAGTAGGACGCTATCTGCCATGCGCGACGCAAAACAACATGGGCTGGACCATATGCCTAAGGTGGATGAATGCATAGCAGAGCTAATGCTCTCTCCAGATGAAGCCCTGAAAGATGTGATGTCTGCCCCAGACCTCAGTGCTCACGTTAGCACAGAACAGGATGCAGCGCGCAGACCCGGACTTCTGCAACCTGAATGACGCATCTCTTCAGGCATTTGCGTTCATGAACAGAGAACAGACTGCTCTTCGGTCCGCGGCTGAGCGGAAAACCAGAGGGAGCAGTGGGATGTTTGTTATGAGGCGAACAGGTTCTCGCACTGTTCCCCCTGCGACAAGAAGTCTACCACCTTGTTCAGAGTTCAAGAGCCCCCTGGGCTTGGACACCTTAGCCCACACATGGCCAGAGGGCCTCTGACCCCCCCCCCCCCCCCCCCCCCCCCCCCCCCCCCCGAACCATGGCAGTTCCCTCACAGACAGGAGCTGCGTTCAGTTGGAATGCAGGTTATGGCATCCCAGCCCAGACCAGCTATGGGTGTGGCATCTGAAGTGCCCGACCCTCTACTGATCAGCTGATCATCTGAAGTGCCCGACCCTCTACTGATCGGGTTCTCGGACGTAACTTCCTTTCAAGCATGCAGAGGAGCCTTCCTCTTTAGCTATTTCATCAGCGAAACGCGAGTGAGCTCTTTATGAGCCCGGTCTACCTACGATAGAAGGCAGATGACCTAGGTGCGACCTTATGGCTCAATCCAGCCTTTTTACCTAAGGGTTTTATCACCCCTTCACATCAATCAAACCATTGAATTGGTGGCCTACTGCCCCCATCCTTTCCAGAATTCGGAGGATGAGTGAACTAATCTCCTGTGTCCAGTCCTTTCCCTCATACGCTCTATGCAAACCTCGGAGCACTACAGGAAGTCAGATCAGCTGTTTCTGTGCTTCGGTGGGAAGTCAAAAGGCCTTGCATTGTCCAAGCCAGAGGCTTTCACACTGGCTTGTGGATGTCATCACTCAGGCCTACAAGGGAGCAGGGCGCCCTGTCCCAGAAGGTGTGAGATGCCACTCGACCAGAAGTGTCACCACATCCTGGGCTACGCTGAGAGGCGTCCCCCTGAAATATACGCAGCTGCTACCTGGTTGTCGCCCTGCGCGTTGTCAAGATTTTACAAGGTCGACGTCGCATCCTGCCACACCATGGGCTCTACCATTCTTCCAGTGGCACTGGTGCATTAATCAGAGGTTAGTGCTACTCCTCAGAGGTTAGTGCTACTCCTCAGAGGTTAGTGCTACTCCTCAGAGGTTAGTGCTACTCCTCAGAGGTTAGTGCTACTCCTCAGAGGTTAGTGCTACTCCTCAGAGGTTAGTGCTACTCCTCAGAGGTTAGTGCTACTCCTCAGAGGTTAGTGCTACTCCTCAGAGGTTAGTGCTACTCCTCAGAGGTTAGTGCTATTCCTCGTGACCTTGTTGGTAGACGTCCGTCCATACCTTCAACTGCACTGACGGTCTGAAAGGTACATTAGTAACTTCTGTTCTACGTTATAACTATGGTTCTATGAATACCTGGAAGACTGTCAGTACTTTCCTGTCACTCAATCTTTTGGGGTGAGAAGATTTTCTGAGACAGTGCGTGGTCTGACATACTTTTAAATATGAACCGTGGGGGGGCTACGTCCTCCCACGCTGTCATGTCACCTGCTTGACTTTGTTATTATTACTCAAACCTGTGCAGAGCACGTGGGATATAATCTATACTTTCAACCGTACTGACGGTCTAAAATGTTTTTAAAACTTAGTTTTTCTTCCCTGTATTCATCCTCTCCTGTCTCTCTTCCCTCGTATTCATCCTCTCCTGTCTCTCTTCCCTGTATTCATCCTCTCCTGTCTCTTCCCTCGTATTCATCCTCTTCTCTCTCTCTTCCCTCGTATTCATCCTCTCCTCTCTCTTCCCTGTATTCATCCTCTCCTGTCTCTCTTCCCTGTATTCATCCTCTCCTGTCTCTCTTCCCTCGTATTCATCCTCTCCTGTCTCTCTTCCCTCGTATTCATCCTCTCCTGTCTCTCTTCCCTCGTATTCATCCTCTCCTGTCTCTCTTCCCTGTATTCATCCTCTCCTGTCTCTTCCCTCGTATTCATCCTGTCCTGTCTCTCTTCCCTGTATTCATCCTCTCCTGTCTCTCTTCCCTCGTATTCATCCTCTCCTGTCTCTCTTCCCTCGTATTCATCCTCTCCTGTCTCTCTTCCCTCGTATTCATCCTCTCCTGTCTCTCTTCCCTGTATTCATCCTCTCCTGTCTCTCTTCCCTCGTATTCATCCTCTCCTGTCTCTCTTCCCTCGTATTCATCCTCTCCTGTCTCTCTTCCCTCGTATTCATCCTCTCCTGTCTCTCTTCCCTCGTATTCATCCTCTCCTGTCTCTCTTCCCTCGTATTCATCCTCTCCTGTCTCTCTTCCCTGTATTCATCCTCTCCTGTCTCTTCCCTCGTATTCATCCTGTCCTGTCTCTCTTCCCTCGTATTCATCCTCTCCTGTCTCTCTTCCCTCGTATTCATCCTCTCCTGTCTCTCTTCCCTGTATTCATCCTCTCCTGTCTCTCTTCCCTGTATTCATCCTCTCCTGTCTCTTCCCTCGTATTCATCCTCTCCTGTCTCTTCCCTCGTATTCATCCTCTCCTGTCTCCTCCCTCGTATACATCCTCTCCTGTCTCTCTTCCCTCGTATTCATCCTCTCCTGTCTCTCTTCCCTCGTATTCATCCTGTCCTGTCTCTCTTCCCTCGTATTCATCCTGTCCTGTCTCTCTTCCCTCGTATTCATCCTCTCCTGTCTCTCTTCCCTCGTATTCATCCTCTCCTGTCTCTCTTCCCTGTATTCATCCTCTCCTGTCTCTCTTCCCTGTATTCATCCTCTCCTGTCTCTTCCCTCGTATTCATCCTCTCCTGTCTCTTCCCTCGTATTCATCCTCTCCTGTCTCCTCCCTCGTATTCATCCTCTCCTGTCTCTCTTCCCTCGTATTCATCCTCTCCTGTCTCTCTTCCCTGTATTCATCCTCTCCTGTCTCTCCTCCCTCGTATTCATCCTCTCCTGTCTCTCCTCCCTCGTATTCATCCTCTCCTGTCTCTCTTCCCTTGTATTCATCCTCTCCTTGTCTCCTCTCCTAGGCACAGAATGCACTGTGTCCCAGTCTTTACTGACACAGCAGGGGGTCCCAGTCATTGGTCTCTCCAATGGGAAGTCTTACTGCTTCAACTCCTCCCTGGAGACATGGTAAGACACACACACACACATACACTTACTTTAGAGAAATCATGAAAGTCACACATTCTATAATACCCTTGTAATTATCTTGTGGTGTGTCAGGAACCTAATAGCAGATAAACAGGACTCCCTGGTGCAGTGTGCCGACTTCAAGAACTGCATCTCCTCCCAGGATGCACCTGTGTCACAGGGACCCCTGGCTCTCACACAGGGACACAACCTCAAGTGAGTCTTGACTGTTAACGATGATCTAGGATCAACTCATAACCTTATCCATTAGTGGGGACAATGCTAAACTGACCCAAGATCAGAGTGTAGGGAAACATCTTCCTACACAGACTGATACTCACCACATTTACTCATGATTAAGACCAGGGCTGAAGGTCTCTGATTAAGAGCTGAACGGTTCAGGTGTAGATGTCATGTTACAGCAGGGTCGTGTTCAGAAACCAGACTAAAACAGGGGGAGGTACTATCCGAACTCGTCCAATAAGAAAAGGCTTGTTTTTCCTTTTCTGTCTCAAAATGTTTTCAGACATTTTCACATGTTGTGTCATATTGACAGTAATGTCTATCTGTAGACTGCAGTTACTGCAGGAACGATACCACACAAAACGATCATGAGCATTGCCTCGCTGCACGCCACGCCCACTGCCGTTGAAGGCTGCACGCCACGCCCACTGCCGTTGAAGGCTGCACGCCACGCCCACTGCCGTTGAAGGCTGCACGCCACGCCCACTGCCGTTGAAGGCTGCACGCCACGCCCACTGCCGTTGAAGGCTGCACGCCACGCCCACTGCCGTTGAAGGCTGAACGCCACGCCCACTGCCGTTGAAGGCTGAACGCCACGCCCACTGCCGTTGAAGGCTGCACGCCGCAGGCCCACTGCCGTTGAAGGCTGCACGCCGCAGGCCCACTGCCGTTGAAGGCTGCACGCCGCAGGCCCACTGCCGTTGAAGGCTGCACGCCGCAGGCCCACTGCCGTTGAAGGCTGCACGCCGCAGGCCCACTGCCGTTGAAGGCTGCACGCCGCAGGCCCACTGCCGTTGAAGGCTGCACGCCGCAGGCCCACTGCCGTTGAAGGCTGCACGCCGCAGGCCCACTGCCGTTGAAGGCTGCACGCCGCAGGCCCACTGCCGTTGAAGGCTGCACGCCGCAGGCCCACTGCCGTTGAAGGCTGCACGCCGCAGGCCCACTGCCGTTGAAGGCTGCACGCCGCAGGCCCACTGCCGTTGAAGGCTGCACGCCGCAGGCCCACTGCCGTTGAAGGCTGCACGCCGCAGGCCCACTGCCGTTGAAGGCTGCACGCCGCAGGCCCACTGCCGTTGAAGGCTGCACGCCGCAGGCCCACTGCCGTTGAAGGCTGAATGCCACGCCCACTGCCGTTGAAGGCTGCACGCCACGCCCACTGCCGTTGAAGGCTGCACGCCGCAGGCCCACTGCCGTTGAAGGCTGCACGCCGCAGGCCCACTGCCGTTGAAGGCTGCACGCCGCAGGCCCACTGCCGTTGAAGGCTGCACGCCGCAGGCCCACTGCCGTTGAAGGCTGCACGCCGCAGGCCCACTGCCGTTGAAGGCTGCACGCCGCAGGCCCACTGCCGTTGAAGGCTGAATGCCACGCCCACTGCCGTTGAAGGCTGCACGCCACGCCCACTGCCGTTGAAGGCTGCTTCTTTGTAACAGTATGGGAGGTGAGATGTGGGAAGATGTCTTCGGCTTCCAGACATTTGAACAGATATTAAATAGCGGCCACTAGTTAACAAGTGCTGTTTATTTCAATGGGCAAGCGAGAAGTAGCCTGTAATATTGATCACCATGTCAACCAGCGTTACTGTAGGGAGGTGTTGTGTTGACCTGAGGTGTTCCCCACTGTCGTCTCCAGTGGTAACCAAAGCCAAATGAAACTAGTTCAGACAGGACAACCCGTTCAGTAAGGGAGAGGAATGGTTAAAAAAAAATAATCTCACTTAAAGGGAATGTTTCTGACGTTTTCCTCCAAGGTTTATGACGTTGGTCACTATTTGGAAGTCACGGGATACAGTCTACTCGGTGGAGAGTGCACGTTTGGTGTTTCACAACGCAGCTACGCTGTGACCTTCGACCCCGCCCCCCCCCGCGTGCCTGCCGAGCACTGCTATCCAGCAGTTCTGTTAACGTTCCGACGAGGGAAGTAGCTAGTTAGTGTCGTCAAGGTGACTGTTAATGCACAGATAGTCGTTGCTTGGTTGTAGTGATTTTTACACCGTAAATGTGCAAGTAGACTGTGGCATTAACTTTCTATCCAAAAAGGATGAAACTACGTTAATCCAGAAAAACTTTTCCCTATTTTTCCGATGTTTTAATGTGGTTGTTTTCCTCTCCCAGTGCGGGTCGCCTGGCCTCCAGACTGTCGTCCACCCCCCACCACCTGCAGCATGGCATGACCCTGGTTTTCCTGGAGAACCAGCTGGCCTCAGCCCTCACCCTGCGCTCCAGCACAGAGTACCACTACTGGCTGCTCATCTATGCACGCTTCCTGGTCACTGAGGGTGAGCCACATGACAACCTATGCCCTTCTACTTTAGACCAGGGCCCATAGAGGAAGTGGATGGAATGCAAGTGATTGGGGCATGTGTGACAAAATTAACTGAAATCAACTCCGTATTTGGTCATGTGATTTGGCTGTTTTATTTTTTACCATGCATACGTGTCCTATCCACTTCCATTGATTGTTAGCTGGTTGTGGCCAAAGTAAGTTACAGATTGCAGTAGCTGAAAAATGAACCATGGATTATAGTTTCTCATGGCCCATAGACTTGTTGTAAAATCCGGAACTTTCCTTGTACTTTACGTTTATTTATTGCTGTCTAACCTTTGTGTTTTGTCCGGCAGGCTCTGATTATCGGCTACGTGAGCTCTGTAAAGACTTACTGGGACCAGTGCACAAGTCTGCCGGCAGTGCCTGGGAGCCTACAACCCTGGTAGGTGCCTACAAGGGCAGCACACGGTGCCTACAACGGCAGCACACGGTGCCTACAAGGGCAGCACACGGTGCCTACAAGGGCAGCACACGGTGCCTACAAGGGCAGCACACGGTGCCTACAAGGGCAGCACACGGTGCCTACAAGGGCAGCACACGGTGCCTACAAGGGCAGCACACGGTGCCTACAAGGGCAGCACACGGTGCCTACAAGGGCAGCACGGCTGGGGCCAAATTAATCTTGCCCCCGGGCTCAATTGCTATAGAATTTAGCCTGCGTTTAAACAAGCTGCCCAATTAAACGTTTTTTTAAATATATTTTGACTAATTGGTATTTTTGACCAATCAAGTCAGCTCTTACCAGTTATTGGACAGAAGAACAGAATGGGGCTTCCTCTAAAAACACAAGCATAGATCCTGTAAATACTTAGCAACAGAATTGGATTTAAAACAGGTGTGGCTGAAATGTGAGACAGCCTCCTTCAGCTGTTTTTAATCATCCTGTGAGTACTCTGAAATCATTTAATGAGAGTACTCGAACAGTGAAATCATTTTAATGAGAGTACTCGAACGGTGAAATCATTTTAATGAGAGTACTCGAACAGTGAAATCATTTAATGGGAGTACTCGAACAGTGAAATCATTTTAATGAGAGTACTCGAACGGTGAAATCATTTTAATGAGAGTACTCGAACAGTGAAATCATTTAATGAGAGTACTCGAACAGTGAAATCATTTAATGGGAGTACTCGAACAGTGAAATCATTTTAATGAGAGTACTCGAACAGTGAAATCATTTTAATGAGAGTATTCGAACGGTGAAATCATTTTAATGAGAGTACTCGAACAGTGAAATCATTTAATGGGAGTACTCGAACAGTGAAATCATTTTAATGAGAGTACTCGGACAGTGAAATAATTTCAAATACCCATCCCTAATCCCAAATGAAATAGCAATGATGATTGAGAGAACAGTGATTTATGGGATTGGGTCAATCCCAGAGAGGGTCCCAAACAGCGTTGGTTACAGGAACACTCCTCGTGATGGGAGGTCGAGGCTCAATTAGAATATGAGTTCCAGTAATGAGCTCCAATCCAAACAGTGAAAATGATCATGTGGTGTGACTTGTCCTTTGACCTATCTGTCTGTCCCCAGGGCCTGCGGAAGAGGGACCTCTTGAGAGAGCTGCTGCCTGTCATAGGACAGAACTTACATTTCCAGAGGCTCTTCACAGAGTACCAGGACCAGCTGGAGCTGCTCGGCAACAAATAGCACTTCTCAAGTAACTCACTTACTAACCCCACTATCCTATCCAGCCCAGCTCCACCCTGGCTGCTGACCGACATTCTCTCCTCCAGCTCTGGCTCTATCCAGGCCTCGCTCCGCTCTGTTCCGTCTATCCAAGCCTGAAGGAAGCTCTCTGTCCCTGGGTGGAGAACCACTGGCACCCGGGTTGCAGAATGTTGAAAACAGCACTGAATAATGACTGATTATCCATTGTCACCAAGTATCCATTAATAACTGATCGATTTAATTATGTTGATAACGACAATGATAATTATGTTGGAACTGTTTTCGGCGAAGGAAATCCGAGCCCTGCTAGAACTGTCAGGAGGATTCTCTTTCTGGGAAGATGGAGAAAAGCGTATACCTGGTTTTGGATGGGTCACTAGAAGCACAACAGTCCCGTCCCCCTTAACCTCCACCGACTCCCTCACCGGACCCCTGCTATGTGTGGCTGCTGCCCACCAAGCCTGGCTATGGGTCGCACCTGTCCTCTCCTGCCCTGGGGTGCAACTATACAGGGTCATCTGGGGTCACATGCTTAAGGGTCAATGTAATGACAAAAACAAAAGCTACAGTAGGACAGAGGAGCTGTGTTCTACCATGAATCACCCTCTTTTGAGCTTAACCCCTCTCCTATCTTTACAGAATGTGTACAGACTCTTTTCTGTTAGTCATTTTTAAATGTTTGTACAAGGCAACTTCTTTTCCATTTTCTAAAACAAAAAGAAGAAAATAAATGAGAGAAAAATAATACAAACAGGCAACACTTGTGTTTTGAAATTAAATAAAACCAATCAACAAATGCTGTTTGGCGAATCTTCTTGTCCACGGTTGTTTCTGTCTCCTACCTGTCTGGAGCCTCGGGCCTGGCCTGGCCTGTCTGAATAAATTAACGCTGATCTATTCAGGATGACATGGTTGTTTTTCTTTCAATAAAGCTAGTTAGTTAGCAGAGTGAGGATGTGTGCCAATAAACTCTCCTAATGTGTGCACATGATCACTTCCTTTCATGGATTAGAATGGCAATGACTAGTATAAGTGATGTGTTGGAAACTCCACCTAGCCCGTGCCTTCATCAAGCCAATGACTTTAGATTTGTGGGAGATACAGAACGAGCGCAGAGAATATTATTGAGGGGGAAATGAGGACTTGGCTGTTGTTCCATAGTTGACCCCAGGGGGGTAGTAGAGACCCACAGTGCACGGTTCAGAGCATTGTAGAGACCCACAGTACACGGTTCAGAACATTGTAGTAGAGACCCACAGTACACGGTTCAGAGCGTTGTAGAGACCCACAGTACACGGTTCAGAGCATTGTAGAGACCCACAGTACATGGGTCAGAGCGTTGTAGAGACCCACAGTACACAGTTCAGAGCGTTGTAGAGACCCACAGTACATGGATCAGAGCGTTGTAGAGACCCGCAGTACACGGTTCAGAGCGTTGTAGAGACCCACAGTACACAGTTCAGAGCGTTGTAGAGACCCACAGTACATGGGTCAGAGCGTTGTAGAGACCCACAGTACACGGTTCTGAGCGTTGTAGAGACCCACAGTACACGGTTCAGTGCGTTGTAGAGACCCACAGTACATGGGTCAGAGCGTTGTAGTAGAGACCCACTACACGGTTCAGAGCGTTGTAGAGACCCACAGTACATGGGTCAGAGCGTTGTAGAGACCCACAGTACTTGGGTCAGAGCGTTATAGTAGAGACCCACAGTACTTGGGTCAGAGCGTTGTAGTAGAGACCCACAGTACACGGTTCAGAGCGTTGTTGTAGAGACCCACAGTACATGGGTCAGAGCGTTGTAGAGACCCACAGTACACGGTTCAGAGCGTTGTAGAGACCCACAGTACACGGTTCAGAGCGTTGTAGAGACCCACAGTACACGGTTCAGAGCGTTGTAGAGACCCACAGTACACGGTTCAGAGCGTTGTTGTAGAGACCCACAGTACACGGTTCAGAGCGTTGTAGAGACCCACAGTACACGGTTCAGAACGTTGTAGAGACCCACAGTACACGGTTCAGAACATTGTAGTAGAGACCCACAGTACACGGTTCAGAGCGTTGTAGAGACCCACAGTACACGGTTCAGAGCGTTGTAGAGACCCACAGTACATGGGTCAGAGCGTTGTAGAGACCCACAGTACTTGGGTCAGAGCGTTGTAGTAGAGACCCACTACACGGTTCAGAGCGTTGTAGAGACCCACAGTACACGGTTCAGAGCGTTGTAGAGACCCACAGTACACGGGTCAGAGCGTTGTAGAGACCCACATTACTTGGGTCAGAGCGTTGTAGTAGAGAACCACAGTACTTGGGTCAGAGCGTTGTAGAGACCCACAGTACACGGTTCAGAGCGTTGTAGAGACCCACGTACACGGTTCAGAGCGTTGTTGTAGAGACCCACAGTACACGGTTCAGAGCGTTGTAGAGACCCACAGTACACGGTTCAGAGCGTTGTAGAGACCCACAGTACACGGTTCAGAGCGTTGTAGAGACCCACAGTACACGGTTCAGAGCGTTGTTGTAGAGACCCACAGTACACGGTTCAGAGCGTTGTAGAGACCCACAGTACACGGTTCAGAACGTTGTAGTAGAGACCCACAGTACACGGTTCAGAGCGTTGTAGAGACCCACAGTACACGGTTCAGAGCGTTGTAGAGACCCACAGTACACGGGTCAGAGCGTTGTAGAGACCCAGAGTACACGGTTCAGAGCGTTGTAGAGACCCACAGTACACGGTTCAGAGCGCTGTAGAGACCCACAGTACACGGTTCAGAGCGTTGTAGAGACCCACAGTACACGGTTCAGAGCGTTGTAGAGACCCACAGTACACGGTTCAGAGCGTTGTAGAGACCCACAGTACACGGTTCAGAGCGTTGTAGAGACCCACAGTACACGGTTCAGAGCGTTGTAGAGACCCACAGTACACGGGTCAGAGCGTTGTAGAGACCCACAGTACACGGTTCAGAGCGTTGTAGAGACCCACAGTACACGGTTCAGAGCGTTGCCAGGCACCACAAAGGGAAGGTCTTCATGACAAGGTCAGTCAGCACCTGTCCAATATGTTCAGTGTGTGGACAGCATGCTGTTTGTGACTGGCATTCTGTAAATAATTCATGCCATTCACTGAAACATGCCCAAAATAGCCGTCTGCAGAAATTAGCCAAATACTGCTTCCCCTGAGGAATATCAATGACACACAGCTTGTGCCCCAAATGACACCCTATTCCATACATAGGGCTCTGGTCAAAAGTAGTGCACTATGTGGTAGTGCACTATATCAGGTAAAGGATCCCATTTGGTACACAGCCAGCAATCAAACAGCCGGAATAGAGAGAATGCTAATCTCTAATGCTGATTAACCCAGAAAGGGTTTCCCCTTCCTGCCACGGGGTTAGTGGTGATTGTGAAAGGTTTTGCAACGGAAATCAGCATTTCTTATTGACGCCTGTTTGCTTAAGTTTGGTTCCTAGTCAATATATTTGCAACCTTCCTTGCAACCTTCCGGTTACTAGTCCAACACTCTATCCACTAGGCTACCCTGCCGCCTCTACACTCTAACCACTAGGCTACCCTGCCGCCTCTACACTCTAACCACTAGGCTACCCTGCCGCCTCTACACTCTAAACACTAGGCTACCCTGCCGCCTCTACACTCTAACCACTAGGCTACCCTGCCGCCTCTACACTCTAACCACTAGGCTACCCTGCCGCCTCTACACTCTAACCACTAGGCTACCCTGCCGCCTCTACACTCTAACCACTAGGCTACCCTGCCGCCTCTACACTCTAACCACTAGGCTACCCTGCCGCCTCTACACTCTAACCACTAGGCTACCCTGCCGCCTCTACACTCTAACCACTAGGCTACCCTGCCGCCTCTACACTCTAACCACTAGGCTACCCTGCCGCCTCTACACTCTAACCACTAGGCTACCCTGCCGCCTCTACACTCTAACCACTAGGCTACCCTGCCGCCTCTACACTCTAACCACTAGGCTACCCTGCCGCCTCTACACTCTAACCACTAGGCTACCATGCCGCCTCTACACTCTAACCACTAGGCTACCCTGCCGCCTCTACACTCTAACCACTAGGCTACCCTGCCGCCTCTACACTCTAACCACTAGGCTACCCTGCCGCCTCTACACTCTAACCACTAGGCTACCCTGCCGCCTCTACACTCTAACCACTAGGCTACCCTGCCGCCTCTACACTCTAACCACTAGGCTACCCTGCCGCCTCTACACTCTAACCACTAGGCTACCATGCCTCCTCTACACTCTAACCACTAGACTACCATGCCGCCTCTACACTCTAACCACTAGGCTACCATGCCTTCCTCCATCGTGGGAAGGTCACAACAGGAACAGTTGGCTCAAAGTAACAAGTAAACGTGTTCCTTCCTTCCCAGCACCACAGGACTAACACCTGAGAATCATCCACCCAGTAGATTTAAGGCCCCCTTAGACACACTCACCTAGTCTACCTTCTGACTTGTGAATCCTATTCACTTGAATGATTGAATCAGAAGTTTTAGAAAGACAGCCTCGGGCATCCAGATGACGCCTCTTTCTCCCAATAACATTCCCCTCCACTGATGTTTTCCCGTCTGAGGAGTTCACTCCACACAGTGGGTTTCACCTCATTATGTACTGGGGGGTGTTTAGACAAACCTGTCCCAAATAGTACCCTATTCCCTATGTAGTGCACTACTTTAGACCAAGGGGGTTTGATGAAAAAGTAATGTATTGTAAAGGGAATAGGGTGCCCTTTGGGATACATTCCTCACTGAGATGTTCTTTCAGCACTGATGGGCTAACACACGGGCCCATTAACAACCCTGTCTGTCTTATAGACACACATTTTAGAGCGAGAGGTGTGAATGGCAGTTTGAAAAGAGGCCGTAGAGAACTCTTCAAAGTACTGTAAGGACTGGAGAAAAGTGTTACGGAGTGGTACCCCTGCTAGGGTGTACCATGTGGGATGTCCCGAGGCTTTTTGCAGAGCAGAACATTCACACACCTGAGATCTCTCCCCGAGCCACTTTCACCACTTTTTTTTTTTAACATGCTGAATTTTTGTGTTTTTCCAAACTGAAGTTGTTGAAGTCCTTGATCGACTTATGCCAAGGGGGCGAGTTGTGGTGCATAGCCCACGGATGTGGAATCAAGAAGCAAAAGGGATGGAATCAGTAGAATTATGGCAGCTACACTGAGGGAGCAAATTGGCTTAGTTTTACTGACTGTGTGTTGTTCAAATATGTACAGTATCTTGGCATTTCTCACTATTGGAACAAGATACTTGCTGTACCCCACTGGCCCGCTGGTAGATCCAATAGAACTGTCTCCCTCTCCGTTTTAATATGCATGGGCGGATACCGGAGGCTATAGATTACTGGGGAAAAAATGTGGACTGCATTTCCTCATGTTGAGTGTGAGCTATCATCACACTGCTTGTTATCTTCAACTGCCTTCGGCACGGTAAGTTTACTTCATACCCATGTACTCTGTCATTTTCACTTTAATAACCAGCCCTGTTTCCTCTTCCTAAATAAGCAGTTTGTTCGGGGCCACATTTCTTATTGGGACCTTTGACCCTCAATCGGGCTAAAAAAATCAAATTGAGTGATAAGTATGACATGTTTTAAGTTGGTCAAACACACACACACTACACACACACACACACACACTGGCTCAAAGGTGAATATTAAAGCTGTTGGTATTATGTAATGTCAATGCAATGCATTTGTAATTCATAGTAAAATCATCTGTATTCGGTTTGATGTCACCTCAGACGTCTTTGAGACGAGGAGTGAGTCTTACCTCACATGTCTGCTTAATTACTCCTGAGTTACAGAACATTGAGGGAGTAGGCAGCATGATGACACAGAACAGCCAGGATATTGAGGGAGTAGGCAGCATGATGACACAGAACAGCCAGGGTATTGAGGGAGTTGGCAGCATGGTGACACAGAACAGCCAGCGTATTGAGGGAGTAGGCAGCATGATGACACAGAACAGCCAGCGTATTGAGGGAGTAGGCAGCATGATGACACAGAACAGCCAGCGTATTGAGGGAGTTGGCAGCATGGTGACACAGAACAGCCAGGGTATTGAGGGAGTAGGCAGCATGATGACACAGAACAGCCAGGGTATTGAGGGAGTAGGCAGCATGATGACACAGAACAGCCAGCGTATTGAGGGAGTTGGCAGCATGGTGACACAGAACAGCCAGGGTATTGAGGGAGTAGGCAGCATGATGACACAGAACAGCCAGCGTATTGAGGGAGTAGGCAGCATGATGACACAGAACAGCCAGCGTATTGAGGGAGTAGGCAGCATGATGACACAGAACAGCCAGCGTATTGAGGGAGTAGGCAGCATGGTGACACAGAACAGCCAGCGTATTGAGGGAGTAGGCAGCATGATGACACAGAACAGCCAGGGTATTGAGGGAGTAGGCAGCATGATGACACAGAACAGCCAGCGTATTGAGGGAGTAGGCAGCATGATGACACAGAACAGCCAGGGTATTGAGGGAGTAGGCAGCATGATGACACAGAACAGCCAGCGTATTGAGGGAGTAGGCAGCATGATGACACAGAACAGCCAGGGTATTGAGGGAGTAGGCAGCATGGTGACACAGAACAGCCAGCGTATTGAGGGAGTAGGCAGCATGATGACACAGAACAGCCAGCGTATTGAGGGAGTAGGCAGCATGGTGACACAGAACAGCCAGCGTATTGAGGGAGTAGGCAGCATGATGACACAGAACAGCCAGGGTATTGAGGGAGTAGGCAGCATGATGACACAGAACAGCCAGCGTATTGAGGGAGTAGGCAGCATGATGACACAGAACAGCCAGGGTATTGAGGGAGTAGGCAGCATGGTGACACAGAACAGCCAGCGTATTGAGGGAGTAGGCAGCATGATGACACAGAACAGCCAGCGTATTGAGAGAGTAGGCAGCATGGTGACACAGAACAGCCAGGGTATTGAGAGAGTAGGCAGCATGATGACACAGAACAGCCAGGGTATTGAGGGAGTAGGCAGCATAGTGACACAGAACAGCCAGCGTATTGAGGGAGTAGGCAGCATGATGACACAGAACAGCCAGGGTATTGAGGGAGTAGGCAGCATGATGACACAGAACAGCCAGCGTATTGAGGGAGTAGGCAGCATGATGACACAGAACAGCCAGCGTATTGAGGGAGTAGGCAGCATGATGACACAGAACAGCCAGCGTATTGAGGGAGTAGGCAGCATGATGACACAGAACAGCCAGGGTATTGAGGGAGTAGGCAGCATGGTGACACAGAACAGCCAGCGTATTGAGGGAGTAGGCAGCATGATGACACAGAACAGCCAGGGTATTGAGGGAGTTGGCAGCATGGTGACACAGAACAGCCAGCGTATTGAGGGAGTAGGCAGCATGATGACACAGAACAGCCAGCGTATTGAGAGAGTAGGCAGCATGATGACACAGAACAGCCAGGGTATTGAGGGAGTAGGCAGCATGATGACACAGAACAGCCAGCGTATTGAGGGAGTAGGCAGCATGGTGACACAGAACAGCCAGCGTATTGAGGGAGTTGGCAGCATGGTGACACAGAACAGCCAGCGTATTGAGAGAGTAGGCAGCATGATGACACAGAACAGCCAGCGTATTGAGAGAGTAGGCAGCATGATGACACAGAACAGCCAGGGTATTGAGAGAGTTGGCAGCATGGTGACACAGAACAGCCAGCGTATTGAGGGAGTAGGCAGCATGATGACACAGAACAGCCAGGGTATTGAGGGAGTAGGCAGCATGATGACACAGAACAGCCAGGGTATTGAGGGAGTAGGCAGCATGATGACACAGAACAGCCAGGGTATTGAGGGAGTAGGCAGCATGATGACACAGAACAGCCAGCGTATTGAGGGAGTAGGCAGCATGATGACACAGAACAGCCAGGGTATTGAGGGAGTAGGCAGCATGGTGACACAGAACAGCAACCACTCATAACATAATTCGCCTCATGAAGATTCAGAGCTTTACTCAGTAAATCTCTTTATCCCCTCCTCTCTTTACTCTCTCCATCTTTCTGTCCTCCTACCTCTTCCTTCCTTCACTGTGATCTTCAAGCTTGGAGATACACTGCCCAAAATCAGCACAATCTTCTTCTACACGCTGCACTTGTTGTATGTGGGTTTACAACAACAGTAGGGTGTCTTCAATGCCTGCAAAGTACACTGAAGAACATTTTTCCCATAATGCCGGTGACACAAGGCGATGAATCAGGGTTAAAACTATGGCCTACTGGATGTCAGTCAAGCCACAGTTCTGAAATGGGCTGTTATATACATGCCGTTCTTTTCACAGCTCGCTAGGCTTGTAGGATGCAATGACATCCTTCTCAAGGTTGATGCCTGCGAAGGCCCCTGTATTGTCACTGGCTGTGTAAATTCACCCAGGGACAAGACTTATGGTAAGATAGATGACAGACCCTGTCCCCTTGCTTGCCAGAGACGATGCTATCGCCCACCAAGCGTGTCCTCTTGGCTCTCTGATTGAACAACATGGCAAAGGAACACAACAAAATGGGATTATTTCATTTCAAATGATGAAGAGTGCAGTGTGGATGTTGTTGTTGAGAAAGAATTCAGCCAATACCCTTTTCAGCTTCAAATTATTTGGAAAGATGTTTGTTTGTTGTACATCTTGTATTTAAGAGATCTGAATGGCACTTGTTGGCTCAGTACCTCAACTTGAATCCGACTGCCAAGGCTGAACAGTTCTATCTCCTGCTTACTTTTCATTGTGATGTAGATTTGGCGACACAGACACTAAAATCTATTTTCTAGAACACAACAGAACAGAGCAGCACACCAAAGCCCTAGTTCTGGCAGTGGGTGGAGGCTGGGTACAGGGAGTGGGGGCGGTGGTGGCTGTGGTGGGCATGCACAATCCCTACAGACTTGTGGGTATAAATACAGAATGGCAAGCATCACGGCAAGCCCGTCTGTTAGCCTGTCTGTCAGAATCAAGCCAAATCTCCCATCCTTGCATGCGACAATCTGTTGCTATCAGTTCACCAGCTAAGTTTATTTCTGGATATGGCAACATTAACATGCTGGCCTCAGTTTAGCAGACTCCTGTCATTCACATGTTTACAGGTTCAGAGTCCCTCCTCCCTCCTGCACTCTTAGAATTTGTTTTCCCCGGTCTGGATTTTAAAAGGGTTCTTTGGCTGTCCCCTTTGAAGAACCTTTTTTGGTTCAAGGTAGAACCCTTTTAGTTCCAAGTAGAACTGTTTTGTGTTCCATGTAGAACGCTATCCACAGAGGGTGGAACCCAAAACAGTTCTACCTGGAACCAAAATGTGGACATACATTTAACCTTCCGGAACACGTTTTTCTAAGATACTATGTCTCCTATGACAAGATGCTGAACCTTGTTATTTTATCTGCCTTGATTATAAATGTAATTTTTTTTGTTGCCTAAGTAGAGCTTCAGAATAACTAGATAGGATTTTTGTCACTTACACCAGATAGGTGCAGTGAAATGTGTTGTTTTACAGAGTCAGCCATATTAGTAGAGCGCCCATGCAGCAAGTTAGGGTTAGAGGTTAAGGTTAGGGTTAGGGTTAGGGTTAGGAGTTAGGGGTTATGGTTAAGGTTAGGGTTAGGGGTTAGGGTTAAGGTTAGGGGTTATGGTTAGGGTTAGGGTTCGGGTTAAGGTTAGGGGTTAGGGTTAAGGTTAAGGTTAGGGGTTAGGGTTAAGGTTAGGGGTTAAGGTTAGGGGTTATGGTTAAGGTTTGGGTTAGGGGTTAGGGTTAGGTTAGGGGTTAGGGTTAAGGATAAGGTTAGGGGTTAGGGTTAAGGTTAGGGGTTAAGGTTAGGGGTTAGGGTTAAGGTTAGGGGTTAGGGTTAAGGTTAGGGTTAAGGTTAGGGTTAGGGTTAAGGTTAGGGTTAAGGTTAGGGTTAGGGTTAAGGTTAAGGTTAAGGGTTAGGGTTAGGGGTTAAGGTTATGGGTTAGGGTTAAGGTTATGGGTTAGGGTTAAGGTTAGGGTTAAGGTTAGGGTTAAGGTTAGGGGTTAGGGTTAAGGGTAGGATTAAGGGTAGGGGTTAGGGTTAGGGTTAAGGTTAGGGTTAAGGTTATGGGTTAGGGTTAAGGTTAGGGGTTAAGGTTAAGGTTAGGGTTAAGGTTAGGGGTTAGGGTTAAGGTTAGGGGTTAGGGTTAAGGTTAGGGTTAAGGTTAAGGTTAGGGTTAGAGTTAGGGTTAGGGTTAGGGTTAGGGTTAAGGTTAGGGTTAAGGTTAGGGATTAGGGTTAGAGTTAAGTTCCTTGCTCAAGGACACAGACAGATGTTCCACCTTGATGACTCAGGTATTCAAACAAGCAACAGTTACTGGACCAAAGCTTTAACCGCGAGGCTACCTACCTAGGCTACAAATTAAATGTATTATTGCTATTTATTAATATTCTGTCTTGCTGGACAGGCAAGAGTGCGTGGCAGGGGAGAATGTCCTCAAGCAATTAAGGATAATAATTTGTTCACGTACTGTGCAATGTCCATGTGAGAAGCCAATTGGTATAAATACAAGAAATGACACATACTCACCAAAATACATGTTATGAGTTGCCAAAAAATGTGCCAGAAGCATTTTGTCTTGATAGGTCACAACCCCTTGCTGAGACTCATCTCTCCATGTGCCAGCAGCAAGTGAGAGGCTGTGTCTGAAATGGTTCCCTAGGTAGTGCACTACTTTTGACGAGGGCCCATAGGGCTGTAGTGCACTATTTTTGACAAGGGCCCATAGGGATGTAGTGCACTATATAGGGAACCATTTCAGACACAGCCAGAGATTATGAGATGAAGGCTTTACTCTTGTCTGTCTTGCAAAAACATGACTTTAGATTTTCTTTCGCTATTAGAACAGGATATTACAGATTACAGTTACGCTAGGTAAAAAGTGTGTAGCTTTTGTAGTTTTATTTACCTGACCATATGCAGAATCTTCAGGAAATGGTCGAACCACTGCTTTTCCGCCCCTTTGCATAAGGCCGATTTAGGCGAGCTAACAAGCCATTTGTAGTCAATCGCTTAAAATTGTATTCATCCTTTATTTAACCAGAGAAATCACATTGAGGTTTACATCTTTTGTTCAAGTGGGCCCTGGACAAGAGAGCAGAATACATACAGTTACACATGACACAACACTACATTAAATATAACAATGGATGGATGTTATAACAGTGGAAAGTGCATCTAATCACAATATTCATAACGACCAGTCATTCTCCGGGTTCCATTACGACTGCCAAATCTCCTTTTAATCCCATTTGCATTCAAGAAATATTTAGAAATCATTCACATTCTTGTGTGACTGGAATCATAATCGACATGCCCCAGTTCAGAACTGAAGGCTTTCTGAATCGATCCCAATTGAGGGATTTGTTATTGTGCAAGAGAACAGAAGCAATGCAAATACGATTTAATAACATGAACTTTAAGCCAAATAAATACACACGGAATATAACAAGTACTGTTTTACAGTGAAAGAAATGGGTACAGTTACTGGCATTTACTGACTTCCTGCGTCTTATCTTCTGTAGTTAATAATAAGTAACGACATTAAGCGGACTTGGTATCCAAATGCAATCACACGTAATTATGCGCAGCGCCAGGTTCGCAGGGACTTGCTGATGAGCCAATGACACTGGCAGCCAACAACAAACAAACAGCATCAGTCTGACAAAGTCTGCAGCCTGCCATGGGAGAATTCAGCTCCCAGACACCGTGACACCCTGTCTGTCATCAACATTCAGGATCATTGGTCACGTCTCAAATGGCACCCTACTCCCTACATAAAACAGCGCACTACTTTTTTACCAGAGCCCTATGGGCTACTGTATAGGGTCTATGGTGCCAGGCCTCTGTCTCATGGGAGGGGATGGTGTAAAGTACTTAAGGGAAAATACTTTAAAGTACTACTTAAGGAAATGTACTTTAAAGTACTACTTAAGGAAATATACTTTAAAGTACTACTTAAGGAAATATCCTTTAAAGTACTACTTAAGGGAAAATACTTTAAAGTACTACTTAAGGAAATATACTTTAAAGTACTACTTAAGGAAAAATACTTTAAAGTACTACTTAAGGAAATGTACTTTAAAGTACTACTTAAGGAAATATACTTTAAAGTACTACTTAAGGAAAAATACTTTAAAGTACTACTTAAGGAAATGTACTTTAAAGTACTACTTAAGGAAATATACTTTAAAGTACTACTTAAGGAAAAATACTTTAAAGTACTACTTAAGGAAATATCCTTTAAAGTACTACTTAAGGAAATGTACTTTAAAGTACTACTTAAGGGAAAATACTTTAAAGTACTACTTAAGGAAATATACTTTAAAGTACTACTTAAGGAAATATACTTTAAAGTACTACTTAAGTCGTTGTTTTGGAGTATCTTTAATTTACTATTTTATATTTTTGACAATTTTTACTTTTAGTTCACTAAGTATATTTAAAAACAAATATTGTTAGACTTTTACTGAAGTATTATTTTACTGGGTGACTTTCAGTTTTACTTGAGTCATTTTCTACAAAGGTATCTTTACTTTTACTCCAGTATGAGAATTGAGTACTTTTTCCACCACTTGGGAATGGGTGGATAACTACCACCCCCATGAAGGCAGTTGACTTATTAATAGATCCAGCCACAGGATAACACAGTAGCACCTGATTCACTCAACCAGGCCATGAATTTGAGCAATGGAAGGGAATGAGAAAAGATTCCAAGATTCTGTCAACAGACCGTCTTACAGTATAATGTACCTGCTCACCTCAACGAATCCCAGCGGTTTAAGTAGTCACCTGAACTAACGTTGCCTTTTTAAGCTTGTGCCTCTACTAGCAGGCACATTCAGCATTCTCTCGATGCAGCCTCGCCAGGCCTTTCAGCAGATGTTGAGACAAATTGCTCTATTAGCTACTGGATGTGCAGGGAGAATAATCAAGCTTTGATCTTCTCTTGCTCCCTGCCTTCCACCTGTTTTACATCGCTCCCAACGGGGCTGTTTCAACCATACATTTCCCACCCTCACTCTGTTTGAGAATGAGCGTTTGTCTTCATCCTATTTCTGTATGGTTGGGGGAGGGGGTTGGGGGAGGGGGAGGGGGAGGGGGGGGCAAAATAGTGTGGCAGGGATAGCTGATCTGAAACCAGTGCTTAGAGATGTTTCTACTTTCCTGCACTTGTTCCCCTCTGAATGAATATCTCATTTGTTCCGTAATGAGTGTAGACACCGTATACTGTGCAAAGGAAAGGAGCTTCCATTCAAATAGCCCCCTGATTGAGCCACAGGGAGAGGTGTTAATGAATTTCTCCTAGCTCCACTCTCCACTTTGCTCAGGGACGAGGATAAAGGGATGATAAAGGGATGATGGGTGAATGGGTTCATCCTCTGTCCACTAACTTCAACACGTCTACTGAGCTCCAATCCAACACAGAAGACATTGACATAGTTGTATTGTTAGGTGGCTATATAATTATTTCTTCATCTCTTCTTCTTCAGTGTCATCATGTGCAATAGTGCTCGTTCTGTGGAATAAATAATTAGTGGACCAATAGCCTCTGTTTTCCACCTCATGGATAAAACAATAGGTGATGCTGGGCCTGGTGGAGGTGCTGGGCCTGGTGGAGGGGCCTGGTGGTGGAGGTAGGCCTGGTGGTGGTGCTGGGCCTGGTGGAGGGGCCTGGTGGTGGTGGGCCTGGTGGTGGTGCTGGGCCTGGTGGAGGTGGTGGGCCTGGTGGTTCTGGGCCTGGTGGTGGTGGGCCTGGTGGTTCTGGGCCTGGTGGTGGTGGGCCTGGTGGTTGTGGTGCTGGGCCTGGTGGTGGTGGGCCTGGTGGTGGTGGGCCTGGTGGTGGTGGTGCTGGGCCTGGAGGTGGTGTGCCTGGTGGTCGTGGTGCTGGGCCTTGTGGTGGTGAGCCTGGTGGTCGTGGTGCTGGGCCTGGTGGTGGTGGGCCTGGTGGTCGTGGTGCTGAGCCTGGTGGTGGTGGGCCTGGTGGTCGTGGTGCTGGGCCTGGTGGTGGAGGGGCCTGGTGGTGGTGGGCCTGGTGGTGGTGGTGGTGGGCCTGGTGGTTGTGGTGCTGGGCCTGGTGGTGCTGGGCCTGGTGGTCGTGGTGCTGGGCCTGGTGGTGGTGGGCCTGGTGGTCGTGGTGCTGGGCCTGGTGGAGATTTGTGTCAAGGAGAAAGGGGTCGGCAGGCCAGAGGTCAGCAGGGGGGGTCAGCAGCTATAGTGCTGTGTGGTCATTTATCAGTGTGGGGTTCTGTGACTCTGTGGACGACCCTGGGCTGCTCCTGCTCCTCGCTGGTGGCCCTCAGACTCTTTCGACCCTGCCAGTCCTTGGCTATGGCTGGAAATGGATCATTCTCTTCGCCCTGGCCTCTTTTGACAGCAGGGCCACACTAATAGAGGGAGATAACTGAGGGTAGCCTTGGTATCAACACCAGTCACGTCTAAGACCGCTCCTAACTGATTGTCATTACTTTTTTGTAAATCAAGAACTAAGGTACCAAGGTGCTGGAATCCAACAGATCTCTATATTCTTTCCCTATTATACAACTGAAAGGGCTTTTTGATATTCTGATGGAACTATGCAGTGTAATTTTTACTAAAGATTACCTCATGACGTCAACTTTTACATTTGACCAAATTCTGTCCGTCAGACGATCAAGAGCAGGGCTCAACCTGTGAAGTAAAAAACAGTTGGTTTCCCAGGTCCCAGGAGAGATTGGGTTTACACAATCAATCAAATGTATTTATGAAGCCCTTTTTACATCAGCCGATGTCACAAAGTGCTGTACAGAAACCCAGTCTAAAACCCTAAACCGTAAGCAATGCAGATGTAGAAGCACAGTGGCTAGGAAAAACTCCCTAGAAAGACCAGGACATAGGAAGAAACCTAGAGAGGAACCAGGCTCTGAGGGGTGTCCAGTCCTCTTCTGGCTGTGCCGGGTGGAGATTATAACAGAACATGGCCAACATGTTCAAATATTCATAGATGATCAGCAGGGTCAAATAATAATAATCACAGTGGTTGTAGAGGGTGCAACAGGTCAGCACCTCAGGAGTAAATGTCAGTTGGCTTTTCATAGCCGATCATTCAGAGTTAGAGTCAAATCAAATGTTATTTGTCACATACACATGGTTAGCAGATGTTAATGCGAGTGTAGCGAAATGCTTGTGCTTCTAGTTCCGACAATGCAGTAATAACCAACGAGTAATCTAACTTAGCAATTCCACAACAACTACCTTATACACACAAGTCTAAAGGGATAAAGAATATGTACATAAAGATATATGAATGAGTGATGGTACAGAACGGCATAGGAAAGATGTAGTAGATGGTATCGAGTACAGTATATACACTGCTCAAAAAAATAAAGGGAACACTTAAACAACACAATGTAACTCCAAGTCAATCACACTTCTGTGAAATCAAACTGTCCACTTAGGAAGCAACACTGATTGACAATAAATTTCACATGCTGTTGTGCAAATGGAATAGACAACGGGTGGAAATTATAGGCATTTAGCAAGACACCCCCAATAAAGGAGTGGTTCTGCAGGTGGTGACCAGGCCACTTCTCAGTTCCTATGCTTCCTGTCTGATGTTTTGGTCACTTTTGAATGCTGGCGGTGCTTTCACTCTAGTGGTAGCATGAGACGGAGTCTACAACCCACACAAGTGGCTCAGGTAGTGCAGCTCATCCAGGATGGCACATCAATGCGAGCTGTGGCAAGAAGGTTTGCTGTGTCTGTCAGCGTAGTGTCCAGAGCATGGAGGCGCTACCAGGAGACAGGCCAGTACATCAGGAGACGTGGAGGAGGCCGTAGGAGGGCAACAACCCAGCAGCAGGACCGCTACCTCCGCCTTTGTGCAAGGAGGAGCAGGAGGAGCACTGCCAGAGCCCTGCAAAATGACCTCCAGCAGGCCACAAATGTGCATGTGTCTGCTCAAATGGTCAGAAACAGACTCCGTGAGGGTGGTATGAGGGCCCGACGTCCACAGGTGGGGGTTGTGCTTACAGCCCAACACTGTGCAGGACGTTTGGCATTTGCCAGAGAACACGCCACTGGCGCCACTGGCGCTCTTCACAGATGAAAGCAGGTTCACACTGAGCACATGTGACAGATGTGACGTGAGTCTGGAGACGCCGTGGAGAACGTTCTGCTGCCTGCAACATCCTCCAGCATGACCGGTTTGGTGGTGGGTCAGTCATGGTGTGGGGTGGCATTTCTTTGGGGGGCTGCACAGCCCTCCATGTGCTCGCCAGAGGTAGCCTGACTGCCATTAGGTACCGAGATGAGATCCTCAGACCCCTTGTGAGACCATATGCTGGTGCGGTTGGCCCTGGGTTCCTCCTAATGCAAGACAATGCTAGACCTCATGTGGCTGGAGTGTGTCAGCAGTTCCTGCAAGAGGAAGGCATTGATGCTATGGACTGGCCCGCCCGTTCCCCAGACCTGAATCCAATTGAGCACATCTGGGACATCATGTCTCGCTCCATCCACCAACGCCACGTAGCACCACAGACTGTCCAGGAGTTGGCGGATGCTTTAGTCCAGGTCTTGGAGGAGATCCCTCAGGAGACCATCCGCCACCTCATCAGGAGCATGTCCAGGCGTTGTAGGGAGGTCATACAGGCACGTGGAGGCCACACACACTACTGAGCCTCATTTTGACTTGTTTTAAGGACATTACATCAAAGTTGGATCAGCCTGTAGTGTGGTTTTCCACTTTAATTTTGAGTGTGACTCCAAATCCAGACCTCCATGGGTTGATAAATTTGATTTCCATTGATCATTTTTGTGTGATTTTGTTGTCAGCACATTCAACTATGTAAAGAAAAAAGTATTTAATAGGAATATTTCATTCATTCAGATCTAGGATGTGTTATTTTAGTGTTCCCTTTATTTTTTTGAGCAGTGTACATATGAGATGAGTAATGTAGGGTATGTAAACATAAAAGTGGCATTGTTTAAAGTGGCTAGTGATACATGTATTACATAAAGATGGCAAGATGCAGTAGATGGTATAAAGTACAGTATATACATATGAGATGAGTAATGTAGGGTATGTAACCATTATATAAAGTGGCATTGTTTAAAGTGACTAGTGATACATTTTTTACATACATTTTCCATTATTAAAGTGGCTGTAGTTGAGTCAGTATGTTGGCAGCTGCCACTCAATATTAGTGGTGGCTGTTTAACAGTCTGATGGCCTTGAGATAGAAGCTGTTTTTCAGTCTCTCTCAGTCCCAGCTTTGATGCACCTGTACTGACCTCGCCTTCTGGATGATAGCGGGGTGAACAGGCAGTGGCTCAGGTGGTTGTTGTCTTTGATTATCTTTATGGCCATCCTGTGACATCAGGTGGTGTAGGTGTCCTGGAGGGCAGGTGGTTTGCCCCCGGTGATGCGTTGTGCAGACCTCACTACCCTCTGGAGAGCCTTACGGTTGTGGGCGGAGCAGTTGCCGTACCAGGCGGTAATACAGCCCGACAGGATTGTGAGTGCTTTTGGTGACAAGCCGAAGACAGCAGGTGTGGTAGCGAGAGAGTCCAACACAGCATGTCCGGGACTAGGTAGCACGTCCAGTGAACAGGTCAGGGTTCCATAGTCGCAGGCAGAACAGTTGAAACTGGAGCAGCAGCATGAGCAGGTGGACTGGAGACAGCAAGGAGTCATCAGGCAAGGTAGTCCTGAGACATGGTCCTAGGGCTCAGGTCCTCCGAGAGAGAGAGAGAGAGAGAGAGAGAGAGAAAGAAAGAGAATTAGAGAGAGCATACTTAAATTCACACAGGACACCAAATAAGACATGAGAAATACTCCAGATATAACAGACTGACCCTAGCCCCCCGACACAAACTACTGCAGCATAAATACTGGAGGCTGAGACAGGAGGGGTCGGGAGACACTATGGCCCTGTCCGACAATACTCCCGGACAGGGCCAAACAGGCAGGATATAATGATACTACACAGCATGCACAAGCTGCAGCTGCTTTTCTTTCCCCATAGTTTGACCGGCAAAACCCAAATGAAGAAGCAGAGGCAACATAATTAAATTGACTTTGCTGTCAACACATGAAAGTGAACGGTACAACAGGTGGGTCCCGCTGTGGTATTTATTCTTTAAGGCTGACAGGAAGGATAAGCCTGATGTTCTGAGCCCAGGTGATCAAAGTCTTGTTTATTCCAGGAACTAAGCTGCAGAGAAAGAGCGCTCTTCTGTCGTCGCTCCCAAAGTAAAAAAATAAATAAAGGAATAATTTTATTCAGTGTAGGATTTCACTGATCTTTTGTCAGAATGTGCATTGTGTGCTGGAAAGGTGTGGCAATTACACGTCCAGTAACACGGACCATGAGACCTAACACAAGACCAAGGCGTGTACTAATATGCATACTGTACAATGCACATGTCATCATGTACGAGGCTCACTAGCCGCTATCAAGCAGGTCATCATGTACGAGGCTCACTAGCCGCTATCATGCAGGTCATCATGTATGAGGCTCACTAGCCGCTATCATGCAGGTCATCATGTATGAAGCTCACTAGCCGCTATCAAGCAGGTCATCATGTACGAGGCTCACTAGCCGCTATCATGCAGGTCTTCATGTATGAGGCTCACTAGCCGCTATCAAGCAGGTCATCATGTACGAGGCTCACTAGCCGCTATCATGCAGGTCATCATGTATGAGGCTCACTAGCCGCTATCAAGCAGGTCATCATTTACGAGGCTCACTAGCCGCTATCATGCAGGTCATCATGTATGAGGCTCACTAGCCGCTATCAAGCAGGTCATCAAGTACGAGGCTCTGTGGCTGTTATCAAGCAGGTTATCGTGGACGAGGCTCACTAGTCGCTATCAACCAGGTCATCATGTACGAGGCTCGGTGGCTGTTATCAAGCAGGTCATCAGGTACGAGGCTTGGTGGCTGTTATCAAGCAGGTCATCATGTACGAGGCTCGGTGGCTGTTATCAAGCAGGTCATCATGTACGAGGCTCGGTGGCTGTTATCAAGCAGGTCATCATGTTCGAGGCTTGGTGGCTGTTATCAAGCAGGTCATCGTGTACGAGGCTCTGTGGCCGTTATCAAGCAGGTCATCATGTACGAGGCTTGGTGGCTGTTATCAAGCAGGTCATCGTGTACGAGGCTCTGTGGCCGTTATCAAGCAGGTCATCGTGTATGAGGCTCGCTAGCTGTTATCAAGCAGGTCATCGTGTATGAGGCTCGCTAGCTGTTATCAAGCAGGTCATCGTGTACGAGGCTCGCTAGCTGTTATCAAGCAGGTCATCATGTACGAGGCTCGCTGGCCGCTATCAAGCAGGTCATTGTGTATGAGGCTCGCTAGCTGTTATCATCATTCTTTATTGGGTCAGAAATTATCTGTGTGTAACGGTGACAACAAGCTAGAAATTTCATTCACAAGCAATTGAGCAGTGGTATCTAACTTGTATTATAACTATTAACAACTGCACAAATGTGTGTTCTCCTGTTCTCCATATTATTTGATGCTTAAGTGAGGAGAAGAATGGCTAGGAAGTGAGGAGAAGAATGGCCAGGAAGTGAGGAGAAGAGTGGCCAGGCAGCGAGGAGAAGAATGGCCAGGAAGTGAGGAGAAGAAAGGCCAGGCAGCGAGGAGAAGAACGGCCAGGCAGCGAGGAGAAGAACGGCCAGGCAGCGAGGAGAAGAACGGCCAGGCAGCGAGGAGAAGAACGGCCAGGCAGCGAGGAGAAGAACGGCCAGGCAGCGAGGAGAAGAATGGCCAGGAAGTGAGGAGAAGAGTGGCCAGGCAGCGAGGAAAATAATGGCCAGGAAGTGAGGAGAAGAACGGCCAGGCAGCGAGGAGAAGAATGGCCAGGCAGCGAGGAGAAGAACGGCCAGGCAGTGAGGAGAAGAATGGCCAGGCAGCGAGGAGAAGAACGGCCAGGCAGCGTGGAGAAGAACGGCCAGGCAGCGAGGAGAAGAACGGCCAGGCAGTGAGGAGAAGAACGGCCAGGCAGTGAGGAGAAGAAAGGCCAGGCAGCGAGGAGAAGAACGGCAGGCAACGAGGAGAAGAAAGGCAGGCAGCGAGGAGAAGAACGGCCAGGCAGCGAGGAGAAGAACGGCCAGGCAGCGAGGAGAAGAACGGCCAGGCAGCGAGGAGAAGAACGGCAGGCAGTGAGGAGAAGAACGGCAGGCAACGAGGAGAAGAAAGTTAGGCAGCGAGGAGAAGAATGGCCAGGCAGCGAGGAGAAGAACGGCCAGGCAGCGAGGAGAAGAACGGCAGGCAACGAGGAGAAGAAAGTTAGGCAGCGAGGAGAAGAATGGCCAGGCAGCGAGGAGAAGAACGGCCAGGCAGCGAGGAGAAGAAAGTTAGGCAGCGAGGAGAAGAACGGCCAGGCAGCGAGGAGAAGAACGGCCAGGCAGCGAGGAGAAGAACGGCAGGCAGCGAGGAGAAGAACGGCCAGGCAGTGAGGAGAAGAACGGCCAGGCAGCGAGGAGAAGAACGGCCAGGCAGCGAGGAGAAGAACGGCCAGGCAGCAAGGAGAAGAACGGCCAGGCAGCGAGGAGGGTAGAAAGCAAAATTACCTAGTTCTGAGAAAAGCTCTGGAACAATAGAATTGTAGGAGGGACCTTGAGATGTTTTTCTCTCTGTGGTCTTTGTCATTTTCTGTTCTTTTGACTCCCGTTATGTTGAGATGTTGAGCATTGCGAGCTGCAGTCATGTTGAAGGTGTCATTCTATTCAAGTTCTACATTCCACTTCTATGGTTAGCCCTTAAGAGAGAGAGAACATTTTCTCACAGATGAGTCATCTATACAATATTCACTCATTGCTGTGGTTTGTAATGAGGTTTTTGTGGGTCATTACTGTTATTGATTGAAACGGTCAAGAGGACATCCATTTATAGGTTGTTTTGATAAACTGTTGTCAACGCCATTGACTTAATGTTCTTTACCCTATTCAAGCTGATTTTTTTTGCCAGTAACACATGCTCCCTGTCACCCTGATCTCGGAGACATACTGCCGATCTAGAATAGCAAAGTCTATCCAAGCTGAGTCACACCTTAAACAAACTGGATCACACCTTAAACAAGCTGGGTCACACCTTAAACAAGCCGAGTCACACCTTAAACAAACGGGATCACACCTTAAACAAGCTGGATCACACCTTAAACAAGCTGAGTCACACCTTAAACAAACTGGATCACACCTTAAACAAGCTGGATCACACCTTAAACAAGCTGGGTCACACTTTAAACAAACTGGATCACACTTCAAACAAGCTGGATCACACCTTAAACAAGCTGGGTCACACCTTAAACAAACTGGATCACACCTTAAACAAACTGGATCACACCTTAAACAAACTGGATCACACCTTAAACAAACTGGATCACACCTTAAACAAACTGGATCACACCTTAAACAAGCTGGGTCACACCTTAAACAAGCTGGGTCACACCTTAAACAAACTGGGTCACACCTTAAACAAACTGGGTCACACCTTAAACAAACAGGATCACACCTTAAACAAACGGGATCACACCTTAAACAAGCTGGGTCACACCTTAAACAAACAGGATCACACCTTAAACAAACGGGATCACACCTTAAACAAGCTGGGTCACACTTTAAACAAGCTGGGTCACACCTTAAACAAGCTGGGTCACACCTTAAACAAAGTATATGTTATGATTGCTTAATTAACCCTTCATAAGGCCTGTTTCATGATTTAGTAGAACATTTCATATAAAGGGCACCAAATAGGTACATTTACAATTCATAATAGCTGGAGTTAATTCATAATAGTTGGAGTTTTCTTTCACAAACCACACATGTGGTTGCCACTGCACTTTCTCTATTTGCCAAGCAGGGGGCTCGTGTTCAGACAAAGTCATATACAGTGCCATGCGAAAGTATTCGGCCCCCTTGAACTTTGCGACCTTTTGCCACATTTCAGGCTTCAAACATAAAGATATAAAACTGTATTTTTTTGTGAAGAATCAACAACAAGTGGAACGACATTTATTGGATATTTCAAACTTTTTTAACAAATCAAAAACTGAAAAATTGGGCGTGCAAAATCACCTTAAACAAACTGGGTCACACCTTAAACAAACAGGATCACACCTTAAACAAACGGGATCACACCTTAAACAAGCTGGGTCACACCTTAAACAAACAGGATCACACCTTAAACAAACGGGATCACACCTTAAACAAGCTGGGTCACACTTTAAACAAGCTGGGTCACACCTTAAACAAGCTGGGTCACACCTTAAACAAAGTATATGTTATGATTGCTTAATTAACCCTTCATAAGGCCTGTTTCATGATTTAGTAGAACATTTCATATAAAGGGCACCAAATAGGTACATGGACAATTCATAATAGCTGGAGTTAATTCATAATAGTTGGAGTTTTCTTTCACAAACCACACATGTGGTTGCCACTGCACTTTCTCTATTTGCCAAGCAGGGGGCTCGTGTTCAGACAAAGTCATATACAGTGCCTTGCGAAAGTATTCGGCCCCCTTGAACTTTGCGACCTTTTGCCACATTTCAGGCTTCAAACATAAAGATATAAAACTGTATTTTTTTGTGAAGAATCAACAACAAGTGGAACGACATTTATTGGATATTTCAAACTTTTTTAACAAATCAAAAACTGAAAAATTGGGCGTGCAAAATTATTCAGCCCCCTTAAGTTAATACTTTGTAGCGCCACCTTTGTCTGCGATTACAGCTGTAAGTCGCTTGGGGTATGTCTATATCAGTTTTGCACATCGAGAGACTGACATTTTTTCCCATTCCTCCTTGCAAAACAGCTCGAGCTCAGTGAGGTTGGATGGAGAGCATTTGTGAACAGCAGTTCAGTTCTTTCCACAGATTCTCGATTGGATTCAGGTCTGGACTTTGACTTGGCCATTCTAACACCTGGATATGTTTATTTTTTAACCATTCCATTGTAGATTTTGCTTTATGTTTTGGATCATTGTCTTGTTGGAAGACAAATCTCCGTCCCAGTCTCAGGTCTTTTGCAGACTCCATCAGGTTTTCTTCCAGAATGGTCCTGTATTTGGCTCCATCCATCTTCCCATCAATTTTAACCATCTTCCCTGTCCCTGCTGAAGAAAAGCAGGCCCAAACCATGATGCTGCCACCACCATGTTTGACAGTGGGGATGGTGTGTTCAGGGTGATGAGCTGTGTTGCTTTTACGCCAAACATAACGTTTTGCATTGTTGCCAAAAAGTTCAATTTTGGTTTCATCTGACCAGAGCACCTTCTTCCACATGTTTGGTGTGTCTCCCAGGTGGCTTGTGGCAAACTTTAAATTACTCTTTTTATGGATATCTTTAAGAAATGTCTTTCTTCTTGCCACTCTTCCATAAAGGCCAGATTTGTGCAATATACGACTGATTGTTGTCCTATGGACAGAGTCTCCCACCTCAGCTGTAGATCTCTGCAGTTCATCCAGAGTGATCATGGGCCTCTTGGCTGCATCTCTGATCAGTCTTCTCCTTGTATGAGCTGAAAGTTTAGAGGGACGGCCAGGTCTTGGTAGATTTGCAGTGGTCTGATACTCCTTCCATTTCAATATTATCGCTTGCACAGTGCTCCTTGGGATGTTTAAAGCTTGGGAAATATTTTTGTATCCAAGTCCGGCTTTAAACTTCTTCACAACAGTATCTCGGACCTGCCTGGTGTGTTCCTTGTTCTTCATGATGCTCTCTGCGCTTTTAACGGACCTCTGAGACTATCACAGTGCAGGTGCATTTATACGGAGACTTGATTACACACAGGTGGATTGTATTTATCATCATTAGTCATTTAGGTCAACATTGGATCATTCAGAGATCCTCACTGAACTTCTGGAGAGAGTTTGCTGCACTGAAAGTAAAGGGGCTGAATAATTTTGCACGCCCAATTTTTCAGTTTTTGTATGTTGAAAAAGTTTGAAATATCCAATAAATGTCGTTCCACTTCATGATTGTGTCCCACTTGTTGTTGATTCTTCACAAAAAAATACAGTTTTATATCTTTATGTTTGAAGCCTGAAATGTGGCAAAAGGTCGCAAAGTTCAAGGGGGCCGAATACTTTCGCAAGGCACTGTAGTAACGCTTGGTACTGTACATGTGTGTTTTAAATGGTTCTAACCACTAGGCAAGGTAGCCTAGTGGTTAGAGCGTTGGACCGAGCTGTCAAGGTACAAATCTGCCGTTCTGCCCCTGAACATGCAGTTAACCCACTAGGACTGTCATTGTAAATAAGAATTTGTTCTTAACTGACTTGCCTAGTTAAATAAAGGTAAAAATAAAATAGATTTCCTCACTGCACTCCACCTCATTTCAGTTCTACTTCACTTTGGCAATTGTTCACACTCCATGTGTTCAGAAAGACTGCAGTAATAATAAACAAAAGGTTTGCCTTAGACCACGGGACCTATCCATGTGGAATAAAGAAATCACAAAATAATCGTATTGGGATGGATGTGTCTATGTTATAACCAACCACCTTTACCTGCAGGCTTCTGTCTACTCTTTGGGAATTATAAAGGAGTTTTGGCACAATGGGCCTCACTGAGTGGATATCAGACCAAGGCTTTCAATTACTTAAAAAAAATTATATTTTATCTGTGCCTGTTTGAGCTTGCCAGGCTTAGGGATACTTCAGGATTTTGGCAAAGAAGCCCGCCATCTACTTCCCCACATTCAGATGAACTCATGAATACCAGTTGTGTGTCTCTGTGTGCAGTTTGAAGGAAGTTGTTAACTAGTGTTGGCTCAATGACTGGAGGTCTATGCTAGTAGATATAATTGACGTCCAGTCATTGCGCTAACGCTAGTTAGCATTGGCTCATGAAACTAACACTAATTTCCTTCATACTGGATGCAGAGACATAAAAATGGTATCCGTGAGTTCATCTGACTCGAAATAGATAAAGGGATTCATTCCAAAATCCCAAAGTATCCCTTTAACAAACCTATATAAACGTCTCAAAATTGCGAACCCTACACGACTGGCACACCAGGCAGACTCAAGCGAACTCTAAAAGTATTAGAAAATATTTGTTATAGTATTTGAACCCAAGTCTGATGGATATATCCATTTGTATTTATTCATTATTTATTTATAAGATACTTTTCACATTTTCAGCCCAGCCAAAACTTTATTCAAGTCCAAACAATGTTTGTGTTACGATGACCAATTCCAACTTAAAGCAGGGGAACACATTTTCACTGGATATCAGACTGGCTACCGGATAAAGTACTTTCCATGACATAGTACTTACCGGATAAAGTACTTTTCATGACATAGTACTTACCGGATTAAGTACTTTCCATGACATAGTACTTACCGGATTAAGTACTTTCCATGACATAGTACTTACCGGATTAAGTACTTTTCATGACATAGTACTTACCGGATTAAGTACTTTCCATGACATAGTACTTACCGGATTAAGTACTTTCCATGACATAGTACTTACCGGATAAAGTACTTTTCATGACATAGTACTTACCGGATTAAGTACTTTCCATGACATAGTACTTACCGGATTAAGTACTTTCCATGACATAGTACTTACCGGATAAAGTACTTTTCATGACATAGTACTTACCGGATAAAGTACTTTCCATGACATAGTACTTACCGGATTAAGTACTTTCCATGACATAGTACTTACCGGATAAAGTACTTTTCATGACATAGTAGTTACCGGATAAAGTACTTTCCATAACACACAGCTGTGGTATCCTATTGTGACCCCTTTTTGTCACAAGAGGAAATTAATCCTTCAGCACAAGGATTTCAATGTGCCATCATGTTCCACTAGGGAACGGATGGCCTCCATTTTAATGCAAATTCTACCATTTGCATTTTGGGATGTCTGAATAAAAATGTAGAATTGCCACCAGGGGGCAGAGGATGAAGCGGTGTTTGTATACAATACAGTACCGAACCTACAATACATTGTAACTTACACCTTGGACAAACCAACCACTGTGAGCATTTTTATTTTTCTCTATCCCCACCAGACGGGCTCATGACACACAAATACATTTCATATATGCTATCGCAAAAATAATCATTTTGTTGTGTTAATGAAGGTCTTTGGTAACATTGGAATACAAAAATTATATTCTTTCAAAGAACACAATAATATGTACAATAGTTGATGTTACTGTAGGCTATCTGTTCAAATAAAAAAAACACTAAAACATCATTCCAGTACATAACAAACATTCAAATTATCCGACAGAACCTGAAATCTACATAACAAACATTCAAATTATCCGACAGAACCTGAAATCTACATAACAAACATTCAAATTATCCGACAGAACCTGAAATCTACATAACAAACATTCAAATTATCCGACAGAACCTGAAATCTACATAACAAACATCCAAATTATCCAACAGAACCTGAAATCTACATAACAAACAACCACATTATCCAACAGAACTTGAAATCTACATAACAAACATCCAAATTGTCCAACAGAACCTGAAATCTACATAACAAATATCCAAATTATCCAACAGAACCTGAAATCTACATAACAAACAACCACATTATCCAACAGAACCTGAAATCTACATAACAAACATCCAAATTATCCAACAGAACCTGAAATCTACATAACAAACAACCACATTATCCAACAGAACCTGAAATCTACATAACAACCACATTATCCAACATAACATAACCTGAAATCTACATAACAAACAACCACATTATCCAACAGAACCTGAAATCTACATAACAAACAACCACATTATCCAACATAACATAACCTGAAATCTACATAACAAACAAACACATTATCCAACATAACAGAACCTGAAATCTACATAACAAACAACCACATTATCCAACATAACATAACCTGAAATCTACATAACAAACAAACACATTATCCAACATAACATAACCTGAAATCTACATAACAAACAACCACATTATCCAACATAACATAACCTGAAATCTGTTGTGGATTATTTGAAACAGGCTGGATGGAGCGAGAAGGTGCAAAATGGCGTCTGCAAATAATGGCAGTGATGCCGGAGAGTTCCATAACCTTAGGCAGCTGTTCCTTTCCCTTTTCAATGAAAGTCGATGAAAAGGTGTCTTCAGGGGATGGGACCGATGGGGGGGGGCAGGGGTGCACTACAGGCATGGAGTAAATTACAGAACAGTTGAACACAAGAGTGTTAGAGGAAGTCAAGTCACCCTCCATTCTTCTCTCAAGGTCAGGGAGCGTCACACACACACACGCACACACGCACACACGCACACGCACACACACACGCACACACAAACACACACGCCCGCACGCACACACACACACACACACACAGACGAAAAATCAATAAAACACGTTTTCTGTAATTGAATGCAAGATTCTCCTCCCAGCAATGGTCTGAGAGAATATATGGCTGTAATCTATATAAGTGCTGTTGCGTAAAACCTTTTAGGCTTTAATCTGAGACTGTGGGGGGCTTACTGGGCATGTGCTAAGGGTGTAGGGGGTGATGGTGGTGCTGATGATGGTGTAGGGGGTGGTGATGGTGTAGGGGGGGGGGGGTGGGGGTGTAGGGGGTGGTGGTGGGGATTTAGGGGGTGGGGGTGTAGAGGGTGGGGGTTTAGGAGGTGGTGATGGTGGGGGTGTAGGAGGTGGTGATGGTGGGGGTGTAGGGGGTGGTGAGGGTGTAGGGGGTGGGGTTGGTGGGTGTGTAGGGGTGGTGGTAGGGGCGTAAGGGGTGGGGGTTTAGGGGGTGTAGGGGGTGGTGATGGTGGGTGTGTAGGGGGTGGGAGGGTAGGGGGGATGTAAGGGGTGGTGATGGTGGGTGTGTAGGTGGTGGTGATTGTGGGGGTGTAGGGGGTGGTGTAGGGGTGGGGGTGTAGGGGGTGGTGATGGTGAGGGTGTAGATGGTGGTGTAGGGGTGGTGATGGTGGGGGTGTAGGGGGTGGGTGTAGGGGGTGGTGATGGTGAGGGTGTAGATGGTGGTGTAGGGGTGGTGATGGTGGGGTATAGGGGGTGTTGATGGTGGGTGTGTAGGGGGTGGGAGGGTAGGGGTGGTGATGGTGGGGGTGTAGGGGGTGGGAGTGTAGGGGTGGTGATGGTGGGGGTGTAGGGGGTGGTGATGGTGGGGGTGTAGGGGGTAGGAGGGTAGGGGTGGGGGTGTAGGAGGTGGTGATGGTGGGGGTGTAGGGGGTGGTGAGGGTGTAGGAGGTGGTGATGGTGGGGGTGTAGGGGGTGGTGAGGGTGTAGGGGTGGTGATGGTGGGGGTGTAGGGGGTGGTGATGGTGGGGGTGTAGGGGGTGGGGGTGTAGGGGTGGTGATGGTGGGGGTGTAGGGGGTGGGAGGGTAGGGGTGGTGATGGTGACATACAATGACATTCTAGACGATTCTGTGCTTCCAACTTTGTGGCAACAGTTTGGGAAGGCCCTTTCCTGTTTCAGCATGAAAATGCCCCCATGCACAAAGCCATGTCCATACAGAAATGGTTTGTCGAGATCAGTGTGGAAGAACTTGACTGGCCTGCACAGAGCCCTGACCTCAACCCCATCGAGCACCTTTGGGATGAATTGTAACGCAGACTGTGAGCCAGGACTAATTGCCCAACATCAGTGCCTGACCTCACTAATGCTTTTGTGGCTGAATGGAAGCAAGTCCCTGCAGCAATGTTCCAACATCTAGTGAAAAGCCTTCCCTGAAGAGTGGACGCTGTTATATCAGCAAAGGGGGGACCAACTCCATATTAATGCCCATGATTTTGGAAGGAGATGTTTGACAAGCAGGTACCCACAAACTTTTAGCGTGTCTTTCGTCTCTGTGTTTCATAATTTTCCTTCAATTTGCATGTACTGTATTTCACCGGAGAAAGTGAGTGAAACAGCGCCCCTCTGCCTCTGTATGTGTAGCCCATCTATCTGATGATGTCTGGTCAAAAAGAGTATGACATTTTTTGCCGCCCATAGCATTGAATGCCAGGAAAGCCAGCAAGCATTTGGCCTTCCTTGATAAATAAGGTAAAAAAAATAATAGCCATTCAGTGTTGAGCTAAATCAAATCAAATCTATTAATAAAGCCCTTTTTACATCAGCAGATGTGCGCTCAACTGTGAATGGTGAGCTCAACTGTGAATGGTAAGCTCAACTGTGAATGGTGAGCTCAACTGTGAATGGTGCTCCTCAACTGTGAATGGTGAGCTCAACTGTGAATGGTGCGCTCAACTGTGAATGGTGAGCTCAACTGTGAATGGTGTGCTCAACTGTGAATGGTGAGCTCAACTGTGAATGGTGAGCTCAACTGTGAATGGTGAGCTCAACTGTGAATGGTGAGCTTAACTGTGAATGGTGAGCTCAACTGTGAATGGTGAGCTCAACTGTGAATGGTGAGCTCACATGTGAATGGCCCTGTTGCACCAGAAAAAAGTGTCAATGTAAGTCAGTTTGGATTTGGCTTCACACCAATCACATCATATCGAGAGCAAAACGTAATTGACAGAACAAACTTGAATTGTTGCATCTCGTTGTGTTGTTGTCCGCTGGTGGCTTGCTAGCTAAAATCGTCCCTTTCCTAAAGTAGCCATGGATGGAGATAGGGATTTGGACTTGTGGTTTTACTTAATTCTCCGTACTGTCCAATGATTACAACGGTGATTCTGATCCAACCGTAAATTCATACGTTGTTGTGCCCCTGGCCTGAGAGGATGGAAGTTCAATATGTAGCTAGATGTAGAAGGCTAATGTTAACTAGCTGGCCTGAGAGGATGGACGTTCAATATTTAGCTAGATGTAGAAGGCTAATGTTAACTAGCTGGCCTGAGAGGATGGAAGTTCAATACGTAGCTAGATGTAGAAGGCTAATTTTAACTAGCTGGCCTGAGAGGATGGAAGTTCAATATGTAGCTAGATGTAGAAGGCTAATGTTAACTAGCTGGCCTGAGAGGATGGAAGTTCAATACGTAGCTAGATGTAGAAGGCTAATGTTAACTAGCTGGCCTGAGAGGATGGAAGTTCAATACGTAGCTAGATGTAGAAGGCTAATGTTAACTAGCTGGCCTGAGAGGATGTAAGTTCAATATGTAGCTAGATGTAGAAGGCTAATGTTAACTAGCTGGCCTGAGAGGATGGAAGTTCAATACGTAGCTAGATGTAGAAGGCTAATGTTAACTAGCTGGCCTGAGAGGATGGAAGTTCAATACGTAGCTAGATGTAGAAGGCTAATGTTAACTAGCTGGCCTGAGAGGATGGAAGTTCAATACGTAAGCTAGATGTAGAAGGCTAATGTTAACTAGCTGGCCTGAGAGGATGGAAGTTCAATACGTAGCTAGATGTAGAAGGCTAATGTTAACTAGCTGGCCTGAGAGGATGGAAGTTCAACATGTAGCTAGATGTAGTATGCTAATGTTAACTAGCTGGGCTGGCGTATCGATGCACACGGACGTTAGGATAGCGAGCAAGCATTCAAGCCAGGTAGCCTAGGACAACAAAAACTGAAAGTGTACTGTATGACAGAGTGATAGACCGTTTAGGAAACATGTAAGAGAGGAGGATGGCACTAGCCGTTTCTCTACTTGCACCAACACACACATACACACGCACACACACACACACACACACACACACACACACACACACACACACACACACACACACACACACACACATACACACACACACGCACACACACAGAAATTAGAACCATGGACAGCCATGTCATATTTAGCTTACGTTGATTGGACTAAGTTGTTTTTGGTATGTTTAAGTTGTCACTGTATTAGACTAAGCATAGGTGTTTAGATGATGTTGAAGTTTAAATGATGATGGAGGCAGCTCCTGTTTTCTTTGCGACTTGCGGTAACTCTCTGTGATTCTAAATAAATAGTTGTTTAGTAATCTGACATTGTCGTGTAACAGTTTGTTGCATGCAATACGCTTTGTGGACTTAACTGGACAGATGTTGTTCTCTGGTTTTGTGGTTTTGTGGTTGAATGTATTGTGGTTTTGTGGTTGAATGTATTCTGCCACTCTGTCTTCTTGTCTCAGCCTTTAGGCTGCCAAGACATAGTTCACACACACACACACACACACACACACACACACACACACACACACACACACACACACACACACACATGAACTAACAGGTTATAGAGCAAACAATGCAATTATCACAACACATAAGTGAAAAAAAAAAGCCACATATGGCTTTTTTTCTGTCTTGTGTCCAGTGATTTCACCTCATGCACCACTACTGCATAGGAAGTGGTTTCCTCATTTTACCTTTATTTAACTAGGCAAGTCAGTTAAGAACAAATTCTTATTTTCAATGACGGCCTAACTGCCAGAACGACAGATTTGTACCTTGTCAGCTCAGGGGTTTGAACTTGCGACCTTCTGGTTACTAGTCCAACGCTCTAACCACTAGGCTACCCTGCCGCCCCTAATGGTGTCATCAGGTTGGATTACTTAATTCTGTATTTCATATTCTAATCTACCCACTTTTTTCTCAGACATCCTTTATTTTCTTCACTATTTCATCCTAATTAACTCTTACGTACATACGTACCCTCAACAGGAAGGAGCACTTCTTGCTTTTATTTTTCTGTATGACAGAGGTAGAAAGGTCATGGAGAGTGTAAACAACAGGAGAGAGGTGTGAAATCAGTTCCAGCTCACTGGCTCGTCACAGCGCTTCAATCCAAAGCTTTTTTTGGAGGGGGGGAGGGGGGAGTGTTGGTTGCATGAGGCTCTCTCGCTAATCTCTTAGTCAAATAGGGGCCACCATGAACAAAAGCACACCTCTGTATTAAGAGAGCCTTTCTGCATGAGAGAACAACCCCATCCAACCTGTCCACACTTTTCTCCAAACAACAGCGAATGGTTATGCAAGAGACAACAGAACTGTTGTGATGAGCTTTGATATTGTATAAACACTAGAGGGCGGTAGAGAGCTGTAGCATTTTTCTACATGGTGGTATACTGTTATTATGAGGGATTATTATTATTATCTAGGGGTAAAACCGTGACATTACCATATCAGAGATCACAAAATCCCCACGATCCGAACAATTTTAACAGAATAAAGGGATTTCGCTGTTATAGTCCCTGTCGGTATTGGATAGAATGTTGATACCCTGCCTGGCTGTGGGGAAAACAACCTGTGGTTACCTAGGTTACTCTATTAGCTCACAGCAAAAAACTGACCTTTTTCAAATGCAATTTTCTTGTTGTCTGCTTGTTTTAGTCAGTAACAAACGACATTTAAGAAAAGTACAACATGTCTAAAATTACTTTTCAACATTGCCTTCTCCAGAGTGTTCTCACTACTTAGGAAAATGTAACACTGCATGGCTTCCCTCATGCCCCTTTTCATGATGTTGCTATCAGCCACAGTGAGTTTGTGAGTGCCAGTTCGCTACTGACCGGAACGTTAAGCTAGCCAAGACCAACAGCACAAACAAACATATCCAAGTAGTGAGTGGAGTTACAAACGGACTATACTAAACAAGTTAAATGTCTTACCTGTGATGAAGTGTTTCCCACACACTTGGACACCAGGTCCCCACATTTCCAAAGCCTAAAAGCCTGAAGCCACAGGGCTCTCCTCACAGCTTCTATTTCCCTATGTGGGAGCATTGTGAACCATAGTATTTAATAAACCTGGTTACATATCCATTGAAAACACAGCAGCTTTTCGGAATGTTTTGTTATTTCGTATAACAAAACAATCAATGACGAAGTCAACTCTTTTACAATGGAGGTCAATTGGAAAGAATGTTTGTTTTTTCTCCAACTTGTGGTTGAGGTCGACGGGAATTCCTTATTTTTTTTTTTAATCATGAATATCGACTCAGCGGATACTATTTTCAAAATGCAAAGCTTCTATATTTATGACAAACACTCACCCTCTCTGCATTACACAAAATACTTTTTTTTTTCTAACCAAAGGGCTAGAAATCTAGTCTGGATGGCCGACACCAGCTGTTGAAGTGTTCATGTCAGCCAGGCTACTAGAAACCAGCCGTTGGCCCTGCTTCTTTCATCATCACTGAGGGAAATGTTCAAACTACTACTACTGTACATGTCATTGAGAGAGCTTAATTCAGAATACACCTCATATAAAGTCAAACTTTTCCAATATTGCAAGCAAAGTGTGCGATGTCTAAAGTAACTGCCCACCGGGCACACACTGGTTGAATCAATGTCATTTCAATGAAATTACGTTAAACCAAGGTGGAATAGACTTTGAATTGACGTCTGTGGCCAGTGGATGGTTCGCCTGTGTTGAAAACAAGATGCCACAGAAAACCAGGTTTAGCCACTTGCATTTGACATGTTTTGCTCACACCGTGCCAGGATAAACATGGCCTTTATCTAAACCACAGAGACAGGAAGCATATCACAGCTCTTCCCCAGGTCCCAGATGTGACTCCCTGAACCGTGGCCTGGTGTGATGGCAACAGAAGGTCTGGGCGGAGCCACTGAATCCCTCAGAGCCAAGCAAGCAGCTTCTCTCCTCTGTACCACCATCTCCCTGCACTGTTCCCATACATTGCTCTCCTCCCCAGATGTCCTTAATACTCCCATACATCTTTCACTCTCACTTCTCTTCCCTCTATGTACAGGGTATGTTTGTCCTCTCACCCTGGGGGTGGTTGACAACAGGGAATGTGTACCTTTTTCTAAGTGTCTGGGAATGTCGGTGTGTGTGTGTGTGTGTGTGTGTGTGTGTGTGTGTGTGTGTGTGTGTGTGTGTGTGTGTGTGTGTGTGTGTGTGTGTGTGTGTGTGTGTGTGTGTGTGTGTGTGTGTGTGTGTGTGTGTGTGTGTGTGTGTGTGTGTGTGTTTGTGTGTGTGTGAGGGTGTGTGTGTGTGTGTGTGTGTGTGTGTGTGAGAGGGTGTGTGTGTGTGTGTGTGTGTGTGTGTGTGTGTGTGTGCGTGCGTGCGTGCGTGTGTGGGTGCGTGTGTGGGTGCGTGTGAATGACAGAGACACAAAGAGAGAGAGAGTGTGAGGCCCTGGCGAGTGCCAGTGCTAATGGACATAGGTGTAATTAACACCAGGCCATCCGGTGTGTCTGTAGCCTGTGTCGGTATGAGCGTCTCTGCTGTGCCTGTCTCCCTGGGCCTTCTAGTCTGAGCTGCTGCTTCACTCTCCTTTTATGGGCTTCACGCCTCCCGCTGCTGCCGTGATTAACACCACAGGGCCTGCCGTGATTAACGCCGCGGCGCCTGCCTGTTGAAAACCACACCTCCACGGCTTTCGGCGGGTATAATTCCAGTTATCCTGTGATTTGGTCCCACTTTTTTAACGGTTCAAGCGGCAAAGTTAGGGCGCCCTACTGCCTATTGTATTTGTTGGCATATCTTTTTTTGTGTGTGTGTGTGGTGGGGGGGGTTGGCCTCTTCTTACTTTGAGCACCTGCACCCTCTAAAGGTCTGTGCACGGCACTGGAGTTGGTTATGAAGAGTACTAACACACCGGATGAGTGTGTTTCTAATTTTAAAGGAGTCCTGTCCATCTATTGGGTGGTCTAAAGGAGTCCTGTCCATCTATTGGGTGGTCTAAAGGAGTCCTGTCCATCTATTGGGTGGTCTAAAGGAGTCCTGTCCATCTATTGGGTGGTCTAAAGGAGTCCTGTCCATCTATTGGGTGGTCTAAAGGAGTCCTGTCCATCTATTGGGTGGTCTAAAGGAGTCCTGTCCATCTATTGGGTGGTCTAAAGGAGTCCTGTCCATCTATTGGGTGGTCTAAAGGAGTCCTGTCCATATATTGGGTGGTTTAAAGGGGTCCTGTCCATCTATTGGGTGGTTTAAAGGAGTCCTGTCCATCTATTGGGTGGTCTAAAGGAGTCCTGTCCATCTATTGGGTGGTCTAAAGGAGTCCTGTCCATCTATTGGGTGGTCTAAAGGAGTCCTGTCCATCTATTGGGTGGTCTAAAGGAGTCCTGTCCATCTATTGGGTGGTCTAAAGGAGTCCTGTCCATCTATTGGGTGGTCTAAAGGAGTCCTGTCCATCTACTGGGTGGTCTAAAGGAGTCCTGTCCATCTATTGGGTGGTCTAAAGGAGTCCTGTCCATCTATTGGGTGGTCTAAAGGAGTCCTGTCCATCTATTGGGTGGTCTAAAGGAGTCCTGTCCATATATTGGGTGGTTTAAAGGGGTCCTGTCCATCTATTGGGTGGTTTAAAGGAGTCCTGTCCATATATTGGGTGGTCTAAAGGAGTCCTGTCCATCTATTGGGTGGTCTAAAGGAGTCCTGTCCATCTATTGGGTGGTTTAAAGGAGTCCTGTCCATCTATTGGGTGGTCTAAAGGAGTCCTGTCCATCTATTGGGTGGTCTAAAGGAGTCCTGTCCATCTATTGGGTGGTCTAAAGGATTGTGTGTGAAATAAACAAAAAAATGTGTTATTGATATTGATATTGATATTGCCTCAGTTGAGAAAAACTTTTTTTGAGTGGAGTTTTCCTTTAAACCCTCTGAAATAAACGAGCATGTTCAGACAACTAAACAGGCAGCGTTTTCCAGTTAGATCTTAGACAAGTCTTCACAGGCTCTAAGATGAAAGATGTATCTGAAAATAAATCTGATTTATATATATTGGTTTATACTGTATTCAACAGCCTATGGTAAAACCTGAAGACCAAAGCATTCAGCTGGAAATGTCCCTTCTAAATAGAAAGTGAGATGATACATACATAGATGAATAAAAATAAATGAGAAGCCAATCCAAAATGCTGTCACTAGCTCTTCATCATGGCACAAAAACTTATTTCAATTTTTTTTTTTCCTGCATCGTTTTTCCAACACTCTTCCTTCCCTGCCAGTAAGTCCCACCAGTCATCTGGCTAATGTCCCGACTCTGCCAACATGATCCAAAGAACACGGAGCGATCAGTCAGCCAACGGGCTGCGACGTTCTCCTGACGGCTGGTATACTGCCTCAGTGGCCAAGCCAAAGTTAGAGTGAAACTCTCCCTTTATCACTAGAGTTTGGTGCCAATATACCTCCGAACTATACTACTCATCAACCTGTAGTGATTAACTCACCTTCTCTTCACAGTCTGTGGTTGAGTCCCAAATGATAGCCTATTCACTGCCTAGTTTACTATACCTGTCCAGATTCTGTAGGTTACCATTTGGGATGTCTGCCACAGTCTGTGTGGCTATCATCAACACCTCTGCTCTCTCTATTAGCCCAAGTGTTTCATTACATGACGCTATCAGAAAAGAGCTCTGTTGTGTCCCGGACGTGATTAAGTGGAGAACAGTTCCCGGGTTAACTGAAATTAATAGGCTGACAGAGATTTACATTTCTATCAGCACTATAGAAAGAACCACCGAATTGATGTCTCCATTACCACAGCAGGCTGCTGCTTGTCAGCACATCACAGGCGGACAGAGACGAACACGGGAAGATTGAGAGAGAGAGAGAGATAAAGAGAGAGAGGAAGAGATATGTTATCAAAATGTATGAGGGCTTCTGACTGATGTCGCCATCCAATTTGACAGTAACATTGCAATCCGTTAAATCACCTATCTTGGCGAAGCGGCTTCTCGAAGATGAAGCACAGAGGGAATCCAGGCTGTCTGAACCACTTCCTTTGGGCACTGTGATTCGGGTACACGCTCGGCACGCACAGGTTAAATCAACGTTGTTTCAACGTCATTTGTCAACGTATTGTAACGTGGAATCTACGTGGGGGAAAAAAAAAGTAATCAATGTACATTTTTTTGTTTTGAGGGTGAAATTTAAACCACAGGATTGTCATAATGGTAACCAATTTTCAACATAGACAAACCTTGTATAAAACATGTTGAATTTGTACCTTTGAAACAATGTCAGATCTTTAACATTATATCCACTATCAGAGAAAGAACAACATCCTGGGAAACACTTCCTACTGGAGAGGTCATATATGTACAGTTTCCTGTTGGTCTCCCATCCAGGGTTTTAACCAAACCCTGCACTGCTTAGCTTTGAATATTTTTAAACTGACTACTACCAATGTACTACTGTGAGAATTACTATTGTGAGATCTCAAAATTAATTGTGTGTCAACTACATTTATTTTCAGCAAACTTCACATGTGTAAATATTTGTATGAACATAACAAGATTCAACAACTGAGACATAAACTGAACAAGTTCCACAGACATTTGGCTAACAGAAATGGAATAATGTGTCCCTGAACAAAGGGGAGGGGGGGGGGGGGGGGTCAGCATCAAAAGTAAGTCAGTATCTGGTGTGGCCACCAGCTGTATTAAGCACTGCAGTGCATCTCCTCCTCATGGTCAGTTCTTGCTGTGAGGTGTTACCCCACTCTTCCACCAAGGCACCTGCATGTTCCAGGACATTTCTGAGGGGAAGGGCCCTAGCCCTCACCCTCCGATCCAAAAGGTCCCTGATGTGCTCAATGGGATTGAGATCTGGGCTCTTCGCTGTCCATGGCAGAACACTGACATTCCTGTCTTGCAGAAAATCACGCACAGAATGAGCAGTATGGCTGGTGGCATTGTCATGCTGGAGGGTCATGTCAGGATGAGCCTGCAGGAAGGGTACCACATGAGGGAGGAGGATGTCTTCCCTGTAACGCACAGCATTTAGATTGCCTGCAATGACAACAAGCTCAGTCCGATGATGCTGTGACACAGACCATGATGGACCCTCCACTTCCAAATCGATCCCGCTCCAGAGTACAGGCCTCAGTGTAACGCTCATTCCTTCGACGATAAACGCAAATCTGACCATCACCCCTGGTGAGACAAAACCGCTACTCATCAGTGAAGAGTACTTTTTGCATGTCCTGTCTGGTCCAGCGACGGTGGGTTTGTGCCCATAGGCGATGTCTGGTGAGGACCTGCCTTACAACAGGCCTACAGGCCCTCAGTCCAGCCTCTCTCAGCCTATCTGAGCACTGATGGAGTGATTGTGCGTTCTTGGTGTAACTCAGGCAGTTGTTGTTGCCATCCTGTACCTGTCCCACAGGTGTGATGTTCGGATGTACCGATCCTGTGCAGGTGTTGTTACACGTGGTCTGCCACTGCGAGGACAATCAGCTGTCCGTCCTGTCTCCCTGTAGCACTGTCTTAGGCGTCTCACAGTACGGACATTGCAATTTATTGCCCTGGCCACATCTGCAGTCCACATGCCTCCTTGCAGCATGCCTAAGGCATGTTCACGCAGATGAGCAGGGACCCTGGGCATCTTTCTTTTGGTGTTTTTCAGAGTCAGTACAAAGCCCTTTTTAGTGTCCTAAGTTTTCATAACTGTGACCTTAATTGCTTACCATCTGTAAGCTGTTAGGCTCTTAACGACCGTCCCACAGGTGCATGTTCATTAATTGTTTATGGTTCATTGAACAAGCATGGGAAGCAGTGTTTAAACCTTTTACAAACCTTAAATCCGTAACCATGGGCACCCTCTCAGATATCATCCTGACCTACCTGCCCTCTAAATACACCTCTGCTGTCTTCAACTAGGATCTCAGCGATCACTGCCTCATTGCCTGCGTGCATACTGGGTCCGCAGTCTAACGACCACCCCTCATCACTGTCAAACGCTCCCTAAAACACTTCAGCGAGCAGGCCTTTCTAATTGACCTGGCCCAGGTATCCTGGAAGGATATTGACCTCATCCCGTCAGTAGAGGATGCCTGGCTGCTCTTCAAAAGTGCTTTCCTCTCCATCATAAATAAGCATGCCTCATTCAAAAAATGTAGAACTAAGAACAGATATAGCCCTGGGGTCACCCCAGACTTGACTGCCCTTGACCATCACAAAAACATCCCGTTGCGCTCTGCATTAGCCTTGATTAGCCCCCGCGATATGCAACTTTTCAGGGAAGTCAGGAACTAATATAACCAATATAAATTGATTATTTCAATAAGCATTTTTCCACGTCTGGCCATGCTTTCCACCTGGCTAACCCTACCCTGGCCAACATCTCAGCACCCCCTGTAGCAACTTGCCCCCCCCCCCCCCCCCCCCTCTCCTTCTCCTTCACCCAAATCCAGACAGCTGCAATGGATCCCCACATATCAGCTGGGTTTACCAATCTGGACCCTCTCTTTCTAAAATAATCTGCCGAAATTGTTGCAACCCCCTATTACTATCCTATTCAACCTCTCTTTCGTATCGTCTGAAATTCCCATAGATTGGAAAGCTTCCGCGGTCATCCCCCTCTTCAAAGGGGGAGACACTCTAGACCCAAACTGTTACAGACCTATATCCACCCTGTCCTGCCTTTCGAAAATCTTCGAAAGCCAAGTTAACAAACAGATCACCGACCATTTTGAATCCCACCGTACCTTCTCCACTATGCAATCCGGTTTCCGAGCTGGTCATGGGTGCACCTCAGCCACACTCAAGGTCCTAAACGATATCATAACTGTTATCGATAAAAGACAGTACTGTGCAGCCGTCTTCATCGACCTGGCCAAGGCTTTTGACTCTGTTAATCACTGCATTCTTATCGGCAGACTCAATAGCCTTGGTTTCTCAAATGACTGCCTAGCCTGGTTTACAAACTACTTCTGAGATAGAGTTCAGTGTGTCAAATTGGAGGGCCTGTTGTCCGGACCTCTGGCAGTCTCTATGTGGGTGCCACAGGGTTCAATTCTCGGGCTGACTCTTTTCTCTATATACATCAATGATGTCGCTCTTGCTGTTGGTGATTCTCGTAGAGGTAGATTCTCCACCTCTACGCAGACGACACCATTCTGTATACTTCTGCCCCTTCTTTGGACACTGCTAACAAACCTCCAAATGAGCTTTAACGCCATACAACACTCCTTCTGTGGCCTCCAAATGCTTTTAAACGCTAGTAGAACTAAGTGCATGCTCCTCAACCGATTGCTGCCCGCACCCTCCCGCCCGACCAGCATCACTACTCTGGACAGTTCTGACTTAGAATATGTAGACAACTACAAATACCTAGGTGTCTGGTTAGACTGTAAACTCTCCTTCCAGACTCATATTAAGCATCTCCAATCCAAAATGAAATCTAGAATTGGCTTCCTATTTCGCAACAAAGCATCCTTCACTCATGCTGCCAAACATACCCTCGTAAAACTGACTATCCTACCGATCCTTGACTTCGGCGATGTCATTTACAAAATAGCCCCCAACACTCTAGTCAACAAACTGGATGTAGTCTATCCCAGTGCCATCCGTTTTAACACCAAATTCCCATATACTACCCACCACTGCGACCTCTATGCTCTCGTTGGCTGGCCCTCACTACATACACATCACCAAACCCACTGGCTCCAGGTCATCTATTGGTCACCATAGCAACACCCACTCGTAGCACACGCTCCAGCAGGTGTATTGCACTGGTCATCCCCAAAGCCAACACTGCATTTGGCCGCCTTTCCTTTCAGTTCTCTGCTGCCAATGACTGGAACGAATTGCAAAAATCTCTGAAGCTGGAGTCTTATATCTCCCTCACTAACTAACTAAGCATCAGCTGTCTGAGCAGCTTACCGATCACTGTACCTGTACACAGCCAATCTGTAAATAGCCCTTCCAACTACTTCATCCCCATATTATGACTTACCTACCCTCTTGCTCTTTTGCACCCCAGTATCTCTACTTGCACATCATCATCTGCACATCTATCACTACAGTGTTAATGCTAAATTGTAATTATTTTCGCCTGTAGGGCTACTTATTGCCTTTACCTCCCTACTCTTCTACATTTGCAAACACTGTACATAGATATTATACATAGATTTTTCTATTTTTCTTTTCTTTTGTGTTATTGACAGTACGTTTGTTTATTGTGTAACTCTGAGTTGTTGTTTTTGTCGCACTGCTTTGCTTTATCTTGGCCAGGTCGCAGTTGTAATGAAAACATGTTCTCAACTGGCCTACCTGGTTAAATAAAGGTGAAATTACATTTTAAAAACAATGAAGATCTGTGAAGTTATTTTAATTTTTACGATGTATCTTTGAAAGACAGGGTCCTGAAAAAGAGACGCTGCTTTTTTTTGCTGAGTTTATACGGTAAGCCTTGGGTTTCAAGCTCAAATGTCATTTTCATGTTAATAATTCATATATTTGATTAATCTCAACCAAACATCTAAGTTAAACAATAGGACTAAATCAAATCAAACTTTATTTAAAGGGAAGTTTATAGACAAACTGGATATTGAATTGTGTTTGGTTGTCACCGCAACCAAAATAAATGTATCTTCTGCTTGCATAGTTCCATCTGTGCCACCGACTTAGTCTGGCTTTAATTAAAAATAATAAAAGCTAGAAACAAGCATTTCGCTGCACCTGCGATAACATCTGCAAATCTGTGTGCATGACAAATAAACTTTGATTTGATTTAATTGATATGTTGGATTCATGTCATAAATCTCAATCAAAAAAATTTAAGTTATAGAACTACTATAAATCAAATCAAACTTGAAATGCACTTTAAATAAGGTTTAATTTGATTTAGTCCTATTCTTTAACTTGTATTATTGTTTGAGATGGAGAAGTGAATCCTCCAGCATATCAATTATTAATTTGTAGACAAACTGGAATTGAAGCCATACTAAGACAATAGCACAAAAAAAGTAACGTTGCTTATGTCCTATGTTGATCTGTCTGTATGCTATGTCTTGCTTGTTCTATGTTGCTCTGTCTGTATGCCATGTCTTGCTTGTCCTATGTTGCTCTGTCTGTATGCTATGTCTTGCTTGTTCTATGTTGCTCTGTCTGTATGCTATGTCTTGCTTGTTCTATGTTGCTCTGCGTGTGCTCACTGTTCATTGACTGTCTGTATTGTAATTGTTTTTAATAACCTGCCCAGGGACTGTGTTTGAAAATTAGCCGGCTGGCTAAAACCAGCACTTTTACTGAAACGTTGATTAATGTGCACTGTCCCTGTAAAAAATAAAATAGACTCAAACTCAACTCAAACTCAAAAAATACATCTCCTTCATATGTTGATATTTGGTTGCGTTGATAACCAAACACTATAAATGTATTCTTATGTAATCATAGAAAGCCGTGGAAGATAGCGTGCATGTTCAAGATAGCGTGCATGTTCAAGATAGCGTGCATGTTCAAGACAGCGTGCATGTTCACGATAGCGTGCATGTTCAAGATAGCATGCATGTTCAAGACAGCGTGCATGTTCAAGATAGCGTGCATGTTCAAGATAGCGTGCATGTTCAAGATAGCGTGCATGTTCAAGACAGCGTGCATGTTCAAGATAGCGTGCATGTTCACGATAGCGTGCATGTTCAAGATAGCGTGCATGTTCACGATAGCGTGCATGTTCAAGATAGCGTGCATGTTCAAGACAGCGTGCATGTTCAAGATAGCATGCATGTTCAAGACAGCGTGCATGTTCACGATAGCGTGCATGTTCAAGATAGCGTGCATGTTCAAGATAACGTGAATGTTCAAGATAGTGTGCATGTTCAAGATAGCGTGCATGTTCAAGATAGCGTGCATGTTCAAGACAGCGTGCATGTTCAAGGGATGTTTCATTTTTTGCTGAGTTTTACAAAGTGCATGTTCACGATAGCGTGCTTGTTCAAGATAGCGTGCATGTTCAAGATAGCGTGCATGTTCACGATAGCGTGCTTGTTCAAGATAGCGTGCATGTTCAAGATAGTGTGCATGTTCAAGATAGTGTGCATGTTCAAGACAGCATGCAAAGGTCCCAGGTCTGTGGAGTTCTTAACAATTGCTACAATAAGCTGTGCAGAATATTGAACAGCGTTGATCACTGGCATTATGTACTTTTAATGTAATCACAACTGCAATACAGGTATTTTAGTTGTGCTATTAGATGAAGCACAGTGACAACACATTAAGTTGTATAAATCAACAATATCTGACCTTCTATTCCCATTTGAACTTTGTTGTGCTTTTAAATGGTTGAAAGAGCAGACATTGTTTCGACATGATTTTTGATATCCTCCTGACAATCGGGGAACTATTTTACGTGTCATTGTAACATTGAAAAACAGGGAGGAAGGCAGGAAGCCCGTAGGAGGGTCCAGGGGAAATGACGGGGAATGCGTTCAGAGGCTCTAACACCTACACTGCCTCCCTGGTCTGAAAATTAAGTTTAAAGCTCCGCCATGTCACTTTATGCTTATGAAAGAAATCTGTCACACCAAAGTCAAGCATAAAGGACAGATTGCAGAGGGTATTGAGGCTCCGTAACCAAGATGGCCTCCATTGTGTGACAGGCCTTCCCAGCTAAACCCCCAAACCATGATTTATGTCCACCAATTCCCACTGGAGGCTCACCACCACAGCCTGGTGGAGCAGTCACACATTTAAAAAGTGGGAAGGCAGGGCTGAAAAACTTGTTCATTCAGAGTGAAGTGCCTGTTCAGCTAGCATTTAATGGAAGATTAATTGCTTTGTGTTTTCACAGTTCATTAAAGAAACTGACGTCCAGTTCCATTTCAAAGCTACATGCACCTAATCATTCGAAAGATGGAAACCTAATAAACTTGCCGGGTAAGTTGAAGTACTGTTTGTAGCTACTTTCTCTTCCCTTGCCTCTTGTTTCACTGCCTCTCGGTGAGCACGAAGAGTAAGTCAAGGAAACAGGCTTCTCAAAAGTCTGCTAGAAACGGGCATATTTCATTTTTTCTTTTTTGATTAAGACACTCATTTAAAAACTTTATTTCAAAGTTCCAGGGAATTAAAAAAAAGCCTAGCTGGAGGTATCTAATTACATGTATATTGTATTGTGTTGCTATTCTGCAGCAATTAAACTACAATATTAATTTAGCAAAAGGTTTAACACTCAATTTGCACATTAGTGTTATTTTCTGTGGAGAGGAAAACTCTTGAGTGGGGAACTTGTCAGGAGACCCTTTGAGCTATGGAATAATATTACAATAGGACAAGCCTTGACACAATGCAGTGCTCTACACAAGCATCAATTCAAGCGTATCAGACCAGAGAGCGATAACAATCATACGGTTTGTGTTTACAAATGTGATCTCACAAAACGTCCATTAATGTAGGCATGAGATTGTGGCTGTTAGGCACATTACTATGCATCTCATAACAGCTCAATAGATACCAATAACGAGCCTCTAATCCATCAGGTCTTTGACGAGAAACTAACTCATGAAACTGCACCAATGATTCTTACATTCGCCCACCTTTACTCTCTGGTTCCATGTCAACCTCTCAAGCTTTAGAACTCAACACAGTTGGAGGAGCCATTGGAATCATTGGAGTCACAAATGGGACAATATAACATTACATTTGGGTAAACTACAACAAATGTCGGATTTTGTTCATGGGCCCGATTCTGACCCGAGTTAAGCGCGCATTAAGGGAACATAATTCCCTTTTTTATGCACTTTTCTCTCTGTGACATAGAATTTAAACATGAGAATAGCATGCTATTCACCCTCTTTTCCTTTGTGATGGAGATGGAATGAATTAAGGTGTGGCGGAGGTGTGTCCATAACCACAGGAAGTAGTTTAGGGGTGGGAGTGCTGCGTTTTTTTTTTGACAACAAGCGGGGAATGCAGAAAAAAAGAATACCCTCGCTAAAGAGGGATTGATTGTTCGCTAATACAGGACCAGTAAAGGCCCAGTGCACTACTTTTGTGACATCTTTTAACTAAATGTATTTGAGTCTGATTATTATCTTTACAAAACAATTAATCTGATAATACTTGTGGAATACAAAAATACTTTCTTGATATACACTACCGTTCAAAAGTTTGAGGTCGCTTAGAAATGTCATGGTTTTTGAAAGAAAAACATTTTTTTTTTGTACATTTAAATTGATCAGAACTTTATTTAACTAGGCAAATCAGTTAAGAACAAATTCTTATTTACAATGACAGACTAGAAACAGTGGGTTAACTACCTTGTTTGGGGGCAGAATAACATTTTTTTTCCTTGTCAGCTCAGGGATTCGATCAAGCAACCTTTCAGTAACTGGCCCAAGGCTCTAACCACTAGGTTACCTGCTGCCCCAAGGGCCATTATACAGTGTAGACATTGTTAATGTTGTAAATGACTATTGTAGCTGGAAACGGCAGATTTTTTATGGAATGTCTACATAGGCGTAAAGAGGCCCATTATCAGCAACCATTCTGAGAAATGAAGGCTATTCCATGTGAGAAATTGTCAAGAAACTGAAGATCTCGTACAATGCTGTATGCTTCTCCCTTCACAGAACAGAGCAAACTGGCTCTAACCAGAATAGAAAGAGGAGTGGGAGGCCATGGTGCACAACTGAGCAAGAGGACAAGTACATTATAGTGTCTAGTTTGAGAAACAGACACCTCACAAGTCCTCAAATGGCAGCTTCATTAAATAGTACGCGCAAAACACCAGTCTCAATGTCAACAGTGAAGAGGCGACTCCAGGATGCTGGCCTTCTAGGCAGAGTTGCAAAGAAAAAGCCTTATCTCAGACTGGCCAACAAAAAGAAAAGATTAAGATGGGCAAAAGAACACGGACACTGGACAGAGGAACAGCATCCCAGAGTCGTTTCTTGGCAATTTCTTACATGGAATAGCCTTAATTTCTCAGGACAAGGATAGCCTGACAAGTTTCAGAAGAAAGTTCTTTGTTTCTGGCCATTTTGAGCCTGTAATCGAACCCACAAATGCTGATGCTCCAGATACTCAACTAGTCTAAAGAAGGCCAGTTTTATTGCTTCTTTAATCAGGACAACAGTTTTCAGCTGTGCTAGCATAATTGCCAAAGGGTTTTCTAATGATCAATTAGCCTTTTAAAATTATAAACTTGGCCTAGCCAACACAACGTGCCATTGGAACACAGGAGGGATGGTTGCTGATAATGGGCCTCTGTACGCCTATGCAGATATTCTACATTAAATCAGCCATTTCCAGCTACATTAGTCATTTACAACATTAACAATGTCGACACTGTATTTCTGATAAATTTTATGTTATTTTAATGGACAAAACATGTGCTTTTCTTTAAAAAACAAGGACATTTCTAGGTGACCCCAAACTTTTGAATGGTAGTGTGTATACAATAACAGTCAAAAGTTTGGAAACACCTACTCATTCAAGGGTTTTTCTTTATTTTTTACTATTTTCTACATTGTAGAATAATAGTGAAGACATCAAAATGATGAAATAACACATGGAATTATGTAGTAACCAAAGAAGTGTTAAACAAATCTAAATGTATTTTATATTTGAGTTTCTTCAAAGTAACCACCCTTTGCCTTGATGACAGCTTTGCACACTCTTGGCATTCTCTCAACCAGCTTCATGAGGTAGTCACCTGGAATGCTTTTCAATTAACAGGTGTGCCTTTTTAAAAGTTAATTTGTGGAATTTCTTTCCTTCTTAATGCGTTTGAGCCAATCAAGGTAGAGGTGGTATACAGAAGCCCTATTTGGTAAAAGACCAAGTCCATATTATGGCAAGAACAACTCAAATAAGCAAAGAGAAACAACCGTTCATAATTTCTTTCAGACATGAAGGTCAGTCATTGCGGAAAATTTAAAGAACTGAAAGTTTCTTCAAGTGCAGTCACAAAACCCATCAAGCACTATGATGAAACTGTCTCTCATGAGGACCACCACAGGAAAGGAAGTCCGGAGTTACCTCTGCTGCAGAGGATGAATTCATTAGTGAACTGCACCCCAGTTTGCAGTCCAAATAAATGCGTCACAGAGTTCAAGGTCTGATGAGTCCAAATTTGAGATTTTTTTGGTTCCAACAACCCTGTCTTTGTGAGATGCAGAGTAGGTGAAAGGATGATCTCCACATGTGTGGATTCCACCGTGAAGCACGGAAGAGGTGTAATGGTGTGATGGTCCTTTGCTGGTGACACTGTCTGTGATTTATTTAGAATTCAAGGCACACTTAACCAGCATAGCTACCACAGCATTCTGCAGTGATATGCCATCCAATCTGGTTTGCACTTAGTGGGACAATCATTTGTTTTTCAACAGGACAATGAACCAAAACACACCTCCAGGCTGTGCAAGGGCTATTTGACCAAGAAGGAGAGTGATGGTGCTGCATCAGATGACCTGGCCTCCACAATCACCCGACCTCAACCCAAATGATGGATTTGGGATGTTGGACCGCAGAGTGAAGGAAAAGCAGTCAACAAGTGCTCAGCGTACAGTTGAAGTCAGAAGTTTACATACACCTTAGCCTAATACATTTAAACTCTGTTATTCACAATTCCCAACATTTAATCCTAGTAACAATTCCCTGTCTTAGGTCAGTTAGGATCACCACTTAATTTTAAGAATGTGAAATGTCAGAATAATAGCAGAGAGAATGATTTCTTTCAGCTTTTATTTCTTTCATCATATTCCCAGTGTATCAGAAGTTTACATACACTCATTTAGTATTAGTATTAATTAGTATTTAGCATTGCCTTTAAATTGTTTAACTTGGGTCAAACGTTTCAGGTGGCCTTCCACAAGCTTCCCACAATAAGTTGGGTGAATTTCGGCCCATTCCTCCTGACAGAGCTGATGTATCTGAGTCAGGTTTGTAGGCCTCCTTGCTCGCACACACTTTTGCAGTTCTGCCCACAGATTTTCATTGGGATTGAAGTCAGGGCTTTGTGATGGCCACTCCAATACATTGACTTTGTTGTCCTTAAGCCATTTTGCCACAACTTTGGAAGTATGCTTGGTGTCATTGTCCATTTGGAAGACCCAAGCTTGTCTTGAGATGTTGTTTCAATATATCCACATAATTGTATTATCTCATGATGCCATCTATTTTGTGAAGAGCACCAGTCCCCCCTGCAGCAAAGCACTCCTACAGCACCAATGGTCATTATAGCCAAACAGTTCTATTTTTGTTTCATCAGACCAGAGGACACTCCTCCAAAAAGTATGATCTTAGTCCCCATGTGCAGTTGCACACCTTAATCTGGCTTTTTAATGGCGGTTTTGGAGCACTGGCTTCTTCCTTGCTGAGCGGCCTGTCAGGGTATGTCGATGTAGGACTCATTTTACTGCGGATATAGATACTTTTGTACCTGTTTCCTCCAGCATCTTCACAAGGTCCTTTGCTGTTGTTCTGGGATTGATTTTCACTTTTTGCACCAAAGTACGTTCATCTCTAGGAGACAGAACGCGTCTCCTTCCTGAGCAGTATGACGGCTGTGTGGTCCCATAGTGTTTATACTTGTGTACTATTGTTTGTACAGATGAACGTGGTACCTTCAGGCATTTGGGATTTACTCCCAAGGATGAACCAGACTTGTGGAGGTCTACAATGTTTTTTCTGAGGTCTTTGCAGATTTCTTTTGATTTTCCCATGATGTCAAGCAAAGATGCACTGAGTTTGAAGGTAGGCTTTGAAATACATCCACAGGTACACCTCCAAATTGACTCAAATGATGTCAATTAGCCTATCAGAAACTTCTAAAGCCATGACATAATTTTCTGGAATTTTCCAAGCTGTTTAAAGGCACAGTCAACTTAGTGTGCGTAAACTTCTGACCCACTGGAATTGTGATACAATGGATTACAATGGATTATAAGTGAAATCACCTGTTTGGAAACAATTCTTTGGTTACTACATGATTCCATATGTGTTATTTCATAGTGCTGATTTCTTCACTATTATTCTACAATGTAGAAAATATAAAAAAATAAAGAAAAACCTTTGAATGAGTAGGTGTGTCCACACTTTTGACTGGTACTGCATACATGTGTTGTATTATTCTGATGTTTCAGAGGGTGTAGCACCCTCATCACTCCTACTTCCCAGGCTATGGGTGTGTCTAGATATGGCTTATTCAGACCTTGACTTAATTCCTTAATAATTCCCCCACCTTTACATGCGAGGAAACCATGAATAACGTCTAGCAAACCTTCTGGTTCCAAGCGAGGAAACCATGAATAACGTCTAGCAAACCTTCTGGTTCCAAGTGGGGAAACCATGAATAACGTCTAGCAAACCTTCTGGTTCCAAGTGGGGAAAACATGAATAACATCTAGCAAACCTTCTGGTTCCAAGTGGGGAAACCATGAATAACGTCTAACAAACCTTCTGGTTCCAAGTGGGGAAACCATGAATAACGTCTAGCAAACCTTCTGGTTCCAAGTGGGGAAACCACGAATAACGTCTAGCAAACCTTCTGGTTCCAAGTGGGGAAACCACGAATAACGTCTAGCAAACCTTCTGGTTGCAAGTGGGGAAACCATGAATAACGTCTAGCAAACCTTCTGGTTCCAAGTGGAGAAACCATGAATAACGTCTAGCAAACCTTCTGGTTCCAAGTGGGGAAAGCATCTACTTAATTTATTTTTAAATAGAAATAACGCAATTCTCCATGCACTGTAATACCCAACTTGATAAGAGGTATTGAAGAGCTAGGTAAATGAGTAATATGTTAGGATAAGGGAATTGAACATATAAATTACACTTGTTTAAGATCTAGTTTACCTTATAATAGCTGGAGACAAATGTGAAACCAGGCATATGGCAGCCAACGGAAGCATATGAACTTCCCCACAGTAAAGAGTATAAAATGCTGTGCCATTATCCAGAATTTAAATTGTCAGGCCTTTTAACTTGCTGGGATGGGCACCGTGGAACGTCTTAATTATAGGCTTCCCAGACGTTCTCTGTCTCCTATTTCTATCGTGTTAAATATGAACCACTATCAGTATCGACCATCAGTAGGCCTAATAACCACACATATTTACTTTTAGATCCCTTTAGTTGTTATAGCCTACATTATCATTCCATTTAATGACATCGTTTCGTTTACCTTCATTTTCTTCCTCTGTAATAGCAATCATGGCCATGTGGTTAGTAACAGTTGATAATATATATATAAAAAGACATGCAGGCTAATTAAATCGTGATGAGGGGAGCGCAGACCAAGCCATAACAGTTTAAACCAAAACTTGGCCGTGTCATCACACAGTTCCATGGTTAGTGCAGGCAATAGATGAGGTTATAGCCGGCTATTGTACACTATTCTCCCTATTATAATTGCATGTACACTAATCTTCCAACATTACCACGGGATGAATAACTGAATGGGGCAATTTTAAGAATGAATCAAACCACGGTTGCATTTCTTCAGCTTGTAAAGTCTCTCCAAACCTGTTTTTTATTCTTTTAGATCTGTTTTCCCCACTTCAACCAATAACTTTTCAATTCATTGATTGTTTGTTTGACAATGTCAACCTGCAGCTGATGGCACTCCACGGTATCTCTGCATTTGTCAGATACTGAATATAAGATCCTATCAGTCTTTCATACAGAGTAGATACACGTTAGGCTAGGATGTTCAGCTGACAACAGCAAGATTTCAAGTGAAGCTCCCCCAAAAAGTACCGCATTGGCTGTTACTGTACATTGTCTGGAAGTTGTCATTTCTCACAAATAGAACAATTGGAAGCGAGCAACCTTTTGATGAGGGCTCTTATCACACATTAGAAGTCCATTTCTCTTTAATATACAAAGAAATGTAGCAGAACCATTGACACAACTCAAAGTGTGGAAATAATTGGACTGCATAATTGCAGAGATGGCATCTCCTAATTTAATTACCAGCTAACAAAGAAATAATGCAATTGAAAATACGTCACAGAGTGAAACTATCAGATAAGGAAAACCTTTTTTTCTGTGGCAAGGGGAACAAGTCAACAATGCCCATCACTATCCTGAAAAAACTAGACAGGCCTGCATGTAGGAACTTACAGCTTAAGCCTGGGCTACATCACCCTGGGGAGAGTTCGTGGATGCCCACTGTTGAGAACAAACTGGACTGTATCCTATTTCGGAGAGATCAACGCTACAGCCACTGTGTTAAAGTATTAATGGGTGAGCAAGCTGCCGATTGTACCTCTGCATGCCACTGTCATCCTCCACTGCCCTCTAGGTATCTCGCAGGCTTAGCTGAGGCAACGCTGGCACAGCTGAAATTATACACAGCTGAATAATGCCTCTCGTTTCCCTTAACCGTTCCTTAATTTCACAGTGCTTGTGACAGGAATCTGACATTATTACATGATGCTTTTGCATTGCAGTGTGACATCTAGGAAGTACAGCTAGCGAACTCAAATTAGTCTAGAGAGGCGATTCGATACAACAAAACAATGATCAACAATGGAGTAGTAAACAGATGTAACTGAACCACCTAATATGAAATACTTTAGGAAACCTTGGAGACAGACAGGTGACAGCTTTGCCCTCTCTGAATGAGGAGCACCTTGAGATGGCAGTCTTACCCTCTCTGAATGAGGAGCACTTTGAGATGGCAGTCTTACCCTCTCTGAATGATGAGCACCTTGAGATGGCAGTCTTACCCACTCTGAATGATGAGCACCTTGAGATGGCAGTCTTACCCTCTCTGAATGAGGAGCACCTTGAGATGGCAGTCTTACCCTCTCTGAATGAGGAGCACCTTGAAATGGCAGTCTTACCCTCTCTGAATGAGGAGCACCTTGAGATGGCAGTCTTACCCTCTCTGAATGATGAGCACCTTGAGATGGCAGTCTTACCCTCTCTGAATGATGAGCACCTTGAGATGGCAGTCTTACCCTCTCTGAATGAGGAGCACCTTGAGATGGCAGTCTTACCCTCTCTGAATGAGGAGCACCTTGAGATGGCAGTCTTACCCTCTCTGAATGAGGAGCACCTTGAGATGGCAGTCTTACCCTCTCTGAATGAGGAGCACCTTGAGATGGCGGTCTTACCCTCTCTGAATGAGGAGCACCTTGAGATGGCAGTCTTACCCTCTCTGAATGAGGAGCACCTTGAGATGGCAGTCTTACCCTCTCTAAATGATGAGCACCTTGAGATGGCAGTCTTACCCTCTCTGAATGAGGAGCACCTTGAGATGGCAGTCTTACCCTCTCTGAATGAGGAGCACCTTGAGATGGCAGTCTTACCCTCTCTGAATGAGGAGCACCTTGAGATGGCAGTCTTACCCTCTCTGAATGAGGAGCACCTTGAGATGGCAGTCTTACCCTCTCTGAATGATGAGTACCTTGAGATGGCAGTCTTACCCTCTCTGAATGAGGAGGACCTTGGCAGTCTTACCCTCTCTGAATGAGGAGCACCTTGAGATGGCAGTCTTACCCTCTCTGAATGAGGAGCACCTTGAGATGGCAGTCTTACCCTCTCTGAATGAGGAGCACCTTGAGATGGCAGTCTTACCCTCTCTGAATGAGGAGCACCTTGGCAGTCTTACCCTCTTTGAATGAGGAGCACCTTGAGATGGCAGTCTTACCCTCTCTGAATGAGGAGCACCTTGAGATGGCAGTCTTACCCTCTCTGAATGATGAGCACCTTGAGATGGCAGTCTTACCCTCCCTGAATGAGGAGGACCTTGGCAGTCTTACCCTCTCTGAATGAGGAGCACCTTGAGATGGCAGTCTTACCCTCTCTGAATGAGGAGCACCTTGAGATGGCAGTCTTACCCTCTCTGAATGAGGAGCACCTTGAGATGGCAGTCTTACCCTCTCTGAATGAGGAGCACCTTGGCAGTCTTACCCTCTTTGAATGAGGAGCACCTTGAGATGGCAGTCTTACCCTCTCTGAATGCGGAGCACCTTGAGATGGCGGTCTTACCCTCTCTGAATGAGGAGCACCTTGAGATGGCGGTCTTACCCTCTCTGAATGAGGAGCACCTTGAGATGGCAGTCTTACCCTCTCTGAATGATGAGCACCTTGAGATGGCAGTCTTACCCTCTCTGAATGAGGAGGACCTTGGCAGTCTTACCCTCTCTGAATGAGGAGGACCTTGGCAGTCTTACCCTCTCTGAATGATGAGCACCTTGAGATGGCAGTCTTATCCTCTCTGAATGAGGAGCACCTTGAGATGGCAGTCTTACCCTCTCTAAATGAGGAGCACCTTGAGATGGCAGTCTTACCCTCTCTGAATGAGGAGCACCTTGAAAAAGCAGTCTTACCCTCTCTGAATGTTGAGCACCTTGAGACGGCAGTCTTACCCTCTCTGAATGAGGAGGACCTTGGCAGTCTTACCCTCTCTGAATGAGGAGGACCTTGGCAGTCTTACCCTCTCTGAATGAGGAGGACCTTGGCAGTCTTACCCTCTCTGAATGAGGAGCACCTTGAGATGGCAGTCTTACCCTCTCTGAATGAGGAGCACCTTGAGATGGCAGTCTTACCCTCTCTGAATGAGTAGCACCTTGAGATGGCAGTCTTACCCTCTCTGAATGAGGAGCACCTTGAGATGGCAGTCTTACCCTCTCTGAATGATGAGCACCTTGAGATGGCAGTCTTACCCTCTCTGAATGATGAGCACCTTGAGATGGCAGTCTTACCCTCTCTGAATGAGGAGGACCTTGGCAGTCTTACCCTCTCTGAATGAGGAGCACCTTGAGATGGCAGTCTTACCCTCTCTGAATGAGGAGCACCTTGAGATGGCAGTCTTACCCTCTCTGAATGAGGAGCACCTTGAGATGGCAGTCTTACCCTCTCTGAATGAGGAGCACCTTGGCAGTCTTACCCTCTTTGAATGAGGAGCACCTTGAGATGGCAGTCTTACCCTCTCTGAATGAGGAGCACCATGAGATGGCAGTCTTACCCTCCCTGAATGAGGAGGACCTTGGCAGTCTTACCCTCTCTGAATGATGAGCACCTTGAGATGGCAGTCTTACCCTCTCTGAATGATGAGCACCTTGAGATGGCAGTCTTACCCTCTCTGAATGAGGAGCACCTTGAGATGGCAGTCTTACCCTCTCTGAATGAGGAGCACCTTGAGTTGGCAGTCTTACCCTCTCTGAATGAGGAGCACCTTGAGATGGCGCTCTTACCCTCTCTGAATGCGGAGCACCTTGAGATGGCGGTCTTACCCTCTCTGAATGAGGAGCACCTTGAGATGGCGGTCTTACCCTCTCTGAATGAGGAGCACCTTGAGATGGCAGTCTTACCCTCTCTGAATGATGAGCACCTTGAGATGGCAGTCTTACCCTCTCTGAATGAGGAGGACCTTGGCAGTCTTACCCTCTCTGAATGAGGAGGACCTTGGCAGTCTTACCCTCTCTGAATGATGAGCACCTTGAGATGGCAGTCTTATCCTCTCTGAATGAGGAGCACCTTGAGATGGCAGTCTTACCCTCTCTGAATGAGGAGCACCTTGAGATGGCAGTCTTACCCTCTCTGAATGAGGAGCACCTTGAAAAAGCAGTCTTACCCTCTCTGAATGTTGAGCACCTTGAGACGGCAGTCTTACCCTCTCTGAATGAGGAGGACCTTGGCAGTCTTACCCTCTCTGAATGATGAGGACCTTGGCAGTCTTACCCTCTCTGAATGAGGAGGACCTTGGCAGTCTTACCCTCTCTGAATGAGGAGCACCTTGAGATGGCAGTCTTACCCTCTCTGAATGAGGAGCACCTTGAGATGGCAGTCTTACCCTCTCTGAATGCGGAGCACCTTGAGATGGCGGTCTTACCCTCTCTGAATGAGGAGCACCTTGAGATGGCAGTCTTACCCTCTCTGAATGAGGAGCACCTTGAGATGGCAGTCTTACCCTCTCTGAATGATGAGCACCTTGAGATGGCAGTCTTACCCTCTCTGAATGAGGAGGACCTTGGCAGTCTTACCCTCTCTGAATGAGGAGGACCTTGGCAGTCTTACCCTCTCTGAATGATGAGCACCTTGAGATGGCAGTCTTACCCTCTCTGAATGAGGAGCACCTTGAGATGGCAGTCTTACCCTCTCTGAATGAGGAGCACCTTGAGATGGCAGTCTTACCCTCTCTGAATGAGGAGCACCTTGAGATGGCAGTCTTACCCTCACTGAATGAGGAGCACCTTGAAATGGCAGTCTTACCCTCTCTGAATGTTGAGCACCTTGAGATGGCAGTCTTACCCTCTCTGAATGATGAGCACCTTGAGATGGCAGTCTTACCCTCTCTGAATGATGAGCACCTTGAGATGGCAGTCTTACCCTCTCTGAATGAGGAGGACCTTGGCAGTCTTACCCTCTCTGAATGATGAGCACCTTGAGATGGCAGTCTTATCCTCTCTGAATGAGGAGCACCTTGAGATGGCAGTCTTACCCTCTCTGAATGAGGAGCACCTTGAGATGGCAGTCTTACCCTCTCTGAATGAGGAGCACCTTGAAAAAGCAGTCTTACCCTCTCTGAATGTTGAGCACCTTGAGACGGCAGTCTTACCCTCTCTGAATGAGGAGGACCTTGGCAGTCTTACCCTCTCTGAATGAGGAGGACCTTGGCAGTCTTACCCTCTCTGAATGAGGAGGACCTTGGCAGTCTTACCCTCTCTGAATGAGGAGCACCTTGAGATGGCAGTCTTACCCTCTCTGAATGAGGAGCACCTTGAGATGGCAGTCTTACCCTCTCTGAATGAGTAGCACCATGAGATGGCAGTCTTACCCTCTCTGAATGAGGAGCACCTTGAGATGGCAGTCTTACCCTCTCTGAATGATGAGCACCTTGAGATGGCAGTCTTACCCTCTCTGAATGATGAGCACCTTGAGATGGCAGTCTTACCCTCTCTGAATGAGGAGGACCTTGGCAGTCTTACCCTCTCTGAATGAGGAGCACCTTGAGATGGCAGTCTTACCCTCTCTGAATGAGGAGCACCTTGAGATGGCAGTCTTACCCTCTCTGAATGAGGAGCACCTTGAGATGGCAGTCTTACCCTCTCTGAATGAGGAGCACCTTGGCAGTCTTACCCTCTTTGAATGAGGAGCACCTTGAGATGGCAGTCTTACCCTCTCTGAATGAGGAGCACCTTGAGATGGCAGTCTTACCCTCTCTGAATGATGAGCACCTTGAGATGGCAGTCTTACCCTCCCTGAATGAGGAGGACCTTGGCAGTCTTACCCTCTCTGAATGAGGAGCACCTTGAGATGGCAGTCTTACCCTCTCTGAATGATGAGCACCTTGAGATGGCAGTCTTACCCTCTCTGAATGAGGAGCACCTTGAGATGGCAGTCTTACCCTCTCTGAATGAGGAGCACCTTGAGTTGGCAGTCTTACCCTCTCTGAATGAGGAGCACCTTGAGATGGCGCTCTTACCCTCTCTGAATGCGGAGCACCTTGAGATGGCGGTCTTACCCTCTCTGAATGAGGAGCACCTTGAGATGGCAGTCTTACCCTCTCTGAATGATGAGCACCTTGAGATGGCAGTCTTACCCTCTCTGAATGAGGAGGACCTTGGCAGTCTTACCCTCTCTGAATGAGGAGGACCTTGGCAGTCTTACCCTCTCTGAATGATGAGCACCTTGAGATGGCAGTCTTATCCTCTCTGAATGAGGAGCACCTTGAGATGGCAGTCTTACCCTCTCTGAATGAGGAGCACCTTGAGATGGCAGTCTTACCCTCTCTGAATGAGGAGCACCTTGAAAAAGCAGTCTTACCCTCTCTGAATGTTGAGCACCTTGAGACGGCAGTCTTACCCTCTCTGAATGAGGAGGACCTTGGCAGTCTTACCCTCTCTGAATGAGGAGGACATTGGCAGTCTTACCCTCTCTGAATGAGGAGGACCTTGGCAGTCTTACCCTCTCTGAATGAGGAGCACCTTGAGATGGCAGTCTTACCCTCTCTGAATGAGGAGCACCTTGAGATGGCAGTCTTACCCTCTCTGAATGCGGAGCTTCTTGAGATGGCGGTCTTACCCTCTCTGAATGAGGAGCACCTTGAGATGGCAGTCTTACCCTCTCTGAATGAGGAGCACCTTGAGATGGCAGTCTTACCCTCTCTGAATGATGAGCACCTTGAGATGGCAGTCTTACCCTCTCTGAATGAGGAGGACCTTGGCAGTCTTACCCTCTCTGAATGAGGAGGACCTTGGCAGTCTTACCCTCTCTGAATGAGGAGGACCTTGGCAGTCTTACCCTCTCTGAATGAGGAGCACCTTGAGATGGCAGTCTTACCCTCTCTGAATGAGGAGCACCTTGAGATGGCAGTCTTACCCTCTCTGAATGAGGAGCACCTTGAGATGGCAGTCTTACCCTCTCTGAATGAGGAGCACCTTGAGATGGCAGTCTTACCCTCTCTGAATGAGGAGCACCTTGAGATGGCAGTCTTACCCTCTCTGAATGAGGAGCACCTTGAAATGGCAGTCTTACCCTCTCTGAATGTTGAGCACCTTGAGATGGCAGTCTTACCCTCTCTGAATGAGGAGCACCTTGAGATGGCAGTCTTACCCTCTCTGAATGAGGAGCACCTTGAGATGGCAGTCTTACCCTCTCTGAATGAGGAGCACCTTGAGATGGCAGTCTTACCCTCTCTGAATGAGGAGCACCTTGAGATGGCGGTCTTACCCTCTCTGAATGAGGAGCACCTTGAGATGGCAGTCTTACCCTCTCTGAATGAGGAGCACCTTGAGATGGCGGTCTTACCCTCTCTGAATGAGGAGCACCTTGAGAAGGCAGTCTTACCCTCTCTGAATGAGGAGCACCTTGAGATGGCAGTCTTACCCTCTCTAAATGATGAGCACCTTGAGATGGCAGTCTTACCCTCTCTGAATGAGGAGCACCTTGAGATGGCAGTCTTACCCTCTCTGAATGAGGAGCACCTTGAGATGGCAGTCTTACCCTCTCTGAATAATGAGCACCTTGAGATGGCAGTCTTACCCTCTCTGAATGAGGAGCACTTTGAGATGGCAGTCTTACCCTCTCTGAATGATGAGCACCTTGAGATGGCAGTCTTACCCTCTCTGAATGAGGAGGACCTTGGCAGTCTTACCCTCTCTGAATGAGGAGCACCTTGAGATGGCAGTCTAACCCTCTCTGAATGAGGAGCACCTTGAGATGGCAGTCTTACCCTCTCTGAATGAGGAGCACCTTGAGATGGCAGTCTTACCCTCTCTGAATGATGAGCACCTTGAGATGGCAGTCTTACCCTCTCTGAATGAGGAGGACCTTGGCAGTCTTACCCTCTCTGAATGAGGAGCACCTTGAGATGGCAGTCTTACCCTCTCTGAATGATGAACACCTTGAGATGGCAGTCTTACCCTCTCTGAATGAGGAGCACCTTGAGATGGCAGTCTTACCCTCTCTGAATGAGGAGCACCTTGAGTTGGCAGTCTTACCCTCTCTGAATGAGGAGCACCTTGAGATGGTGCTCTTACCCTCTCTGAATGCGGAGCACCTTGAGATGGCGGTCTTACCCTCTCTGAATGAGGAGCACCTTGAGATGGCAGTCTTACCCTCTCTGAATGATGAGCACCTTGAGATGGCAGTCTTACCCTCTCTGAATGATGAGCACCTTGAGATGGCAGTCTTACCCTCTCTGAATGAGGAGGACCTTGGCAGTCTTACCCTCTCTGAATGAGGAGGACCTTGGCAGTCTTACCCTCTCTGAATGATGAGCACCTTGAGATGGCAGTCTTACCCTCTCTGAATGAGGAGCACCTTGAGATGGCAGTCTTACCCTCTCTGAATGAGGAGCACCTTGAGATGGCAGTCTTACCCTCTCTGAATGAGGAGCACCTTGAGATGGCGGTCTTACCCTCTCTGAATGAGGAGCACCTTGAGATGGCAGTCTTACCCTCTCTGAATGAGGAGCACCTTGAGATGGCGGTCTTACCCTCTCTGAATGAGGAGCACCTTGAGAAGGCAGTCTTACCCTCTCTGAATGAGGAGCACCTTGAGATGGCAGTCTTACCCTCTCTAAATGATGAGCACCTTGAGATGGCAGTCTTACCCTCTCTGAATGAGGAGCACCTTGAGATGGCAGTCTTACCCTCTCTGAATGAGGAGCACCTTGAGATGGCAGTCTTACCCTCTCTGAATAATGAGCACCTTGAGATGGCAGTCTTACCCTCTCTGAATGAGGAGCACTTTGAGATGGCAGTCTTACCCTCTCTGAATGATGAGCACCTTGAGATGGCAGTCTTACCCTCTCTGAATGAGGAGGACCTTGGCAGTCTTACCCTCTCTGAATGAGGAGCACCTTGAGATGGCAGTCTAACCCTCTCTGAATGAGGAGCACCTTGAGATGGCAGTCTTACCCTCTCTGAATGAGGAGCACCTTGAGATGGCAGTCTTACCCTCTCTGAATGATGAGCACCTTGAGATGGCAGTCTTACCCTCTCTGAATGAGGAGGACCTTGGCAGTCTTACCCTCTCTGAATGAGGAGCACCTTGAGATGGCAGTCTTACCCTCTCTGAATGATGAACACCTTGAGATGGCAGTCTTACCCTCTCTGAATGAGGAGCACCTTGAGATGGCAGTCTTACCCTCTCTGAATGAGGAGCACCTTGAGTTGGCAGTCTTACCCTCTCTGAATGAGGAGCACCTTGAGATGGTGCTCTTACCCTCTCTGAATGCGGAGCACCTTGAGATGGCGGTCTTACCCTCTCTGAATGAGGAGCACCTTGAGATGGCAGTCTTACCCTCTCTGAATGATGAGCACCTTGAGATGGCAGTCTTACCCTCTCTGAATGATGAGCACCTTGAGATGGCAGTCTTACCCTCTCTGAATGAGGAGGACCTTGGCAGTCTTACCCTCTCTGAATGAGGAGGACCTTGGCAGTCTTACCCTCTCTGAATGATGAGCACCTTGAGATGGCAGTCTTACCCTCTCTGAATGAGGAGCACCTTGAGATGGCAGTCTTACCCTCTCTGAATGAGGAGCACCTTGAGATGGCAGTCTTACCCTCTCTGAATGAGGAGCACCTTGAGATGGCAGTCTTACCCTCTTTGAATGAGGAGCACCTTGAAATGGCAGTCTTACCCTCTCTGAATGTTGAGCACCTTGAGATGGCAGTCTTACCCTCTCTGAATGAGGAGGACCTTCGCAGTCTTACCCTCTCTGAATGAGGAGGACCTTGGCAGTCTTACCCTCTCTGAATGAGGAGTACCTTGAGATGGCAGTCTAACCCTCTCTGAATGAGGAGCACCTTGAGATGGCAGTCTTACCCTCTCTGAATGAGGAGCACCTTGAGATGGCAGTCTTACCCTCTCTGAATGATGAGCACCTTGAGATGGCAGTCTTAACCTCTCTGAATGAGGAGGACCTTGGCAGTCTTACCCTCTCTGAATGAGGAGCACCTTGAGATGGCAGTCTTACCCTCTCTGAATGATGAGCACCTTGAGATGGCAGTCTTACCCTCTCTGAATGAGGAGCACCTTGAGATGGCAGTCTTACCCTCTCTGAATGAGGAGCACCTTGAGTTGGCAGTCTTACCCTCTCTGAATGAGGAGCACCTTGAGATGGTGCTCTTACCCTCTCTGAATGCGGAGCACCTTGAGATGGCGGTCTTACCCTCTCTGAATGAGGAGCACCTTGAGATGGCAGTCTTACCCTCTCTGAATGAGGAGCACCTTGAGATGGCAGTCTTACCCTCTCTGAATGATGAGCACCTTGAGATGGCAGTCTTACCCTCTCTGAATGAGGAGGACCTTGGCAGTCTTACCCTCTCTGAATGAGGAGGACCTTGGCAGTCTTACCCTCTCTGAATGATGAGCACCTTGAGATGGCAGTCTTACCCTCTCTGAATGAGGAGCACCTTGAGATGGCAGTCTTACCCTCTCTGAATGAGGAGCACCTTGAGATGGCAGTCTTACCCTCTCTGAATGAGGAGCACCTTGAGATGGCAGTCTTACCCTCTTTGAATGAGGAGCACCTTGAAATGGCAGTCTTACCCTCTCTGAATGTTGAGCACCTTGAGATGGCAGTCTTACCCTCTCTGAATGAGGAGGACCTTCGCAGTCTTACCCTCTCTGAATGAGGAGGACCTTGGCAGTCTTACCCTCTCTGAATGAGGAGTACCTTGGCAGTCTTACCCTCTCTGAATGAGGAGGACCTTGGCAGTCTTACCCTTTCTGAATGAGGAGGACCTTGAGATGGCGGTCTTACCCTCTCTGAATGATGAGCACCTTGAGATGGCAGTCTTACCCTCTCTGAATGAGGAGCACCTTGAGATGGCAGTCTTACCCTCTCTGAATGAGGAGCACCTTGAGATGGCAGTCTTACCCTCTCTGAATGAGGAGCACCTTGAGATGGCAGTCTTACCCTCTCTGAATGAGGAGCACCTTGAGATGGCAGTCTTACCCTCTCTGAATGATGAGCACCTTGAGATGGCAGTCTTACCCTCTCTGAATGAGGAGCACCTTGAGATGGCAGTCTTACCCTCTCTGAATGATGAGCACCTTGAGATGGCGGTCTTACCCTCTCTGAATGAGGAGGACCTTGGCAGTCTTTGTCCTAGTTTGAGATTTGTCCTCATGTTCCTCTTACTTTTAAGTTAGTATAACTTAAATATTTCACAAGTACACAGGACATGTTTTAACTTATCTTTAAAACCACAAATCTGCCTTAAGAGGGCTCAATGAAAAACAATGCTAAACGAATATACAAACAAGAATGCAGGCATATTCATGGCCAGGTTTCACTGGTGTTTCCAATTACGGTTTGATGTCAATTACGGTGTTGATGTCAACTCTAAGAATATAATTGACATAGAAGTTAATACTGCCCTACCAAGCAAAAAGGCACTAACTGCTCATAGAGTGGAACTGAGAAAAATGGCATTTATCTACCTTGGATTCACAGTAACTTTATACAGTTACTGCTAACATGACCCCCATTTCTCCTGAACACAATACAATAGAGGCAGGACACTTGTCCACATGATTAAGCATGTATTTAATGTAGAATGAAATGATATTAACTCATTTTCAACCAAATGAGCAGTTACTGCCTTTTTGCTTGGTATGGCAGAATAATGTCCACTGTGTTTTCCTGACAGTTCAGCTAAACTCAGACATCAGGGGATCAAAACCACAATACTTTGACCCAAAGAAACACAAATCCATCCATGGCTGCTTTTTCTGTCTGAGGCTGGAATAGCCAATGACAGCGGAAGGTAAAACATGCTTGGTTTACAATAAAATGTGTATTAGGACAATCATATCATCTTAGAGTGTAACGTGAAATGTAATACAGTGGGGCAAAACAGTATTTAGTCAGCCACCAATTGTGCAAGTTCTCCCACTTAAAAAGATGAGAGAGGACTGTACTTTTCATCATAGGGACACCTCAACTATGACAGACAAAATGAGAAGAAAAAAAAATCCAGAAAATCACATTGTAGGATTTTTCATGAATTTATTTGCAAATTATGGTGGAAAATAAGTATTTGGTCACCTACAAACAAGCAAGATTTCTGGCTCTCACAGACCTGTAACTTCTTCTTTAAGAGGCTCCTCTGTCCTCCACTCGTTACCTGTATTAATGGCACCTGTTTGAACTTGTTATCAGTATAAAAGACGCCTGTCCACAACCTCAAACAGTCACACTCCAAACTCCACTATGGCCAAGACCAAAGAGCTGTCAAAGGACACCAGAAACAAAATTGTAGACCTGCACCAGGCTGGGAAGACTGAATCTGCAATAGGTAAGCACCTTGGTTTGAAGAAATCAACTGTGGGAGCAATTATTAGGAAATGGAAGACACACAAGACCACTGATAATCTCCCTCGATCTGGGGCTCCATGCAAGATATCACCCCGTGGGGTCAAAATGATCACAAGAACAGTGAGCAAAAATCCCAGAACCACACGGGTGGACCTAGTGAATGACCTGCAGAGAGCTGGGACCAAAGTAACAAAGCCTACCATCAGTAACACACTACGCCGCCAGGAACTCAAATCCTTCAGTGCCAGATGTGTCCCCCTGCTTAAGCCAGTACATGTCCAGGCCCGTCTGAAGTTTGCTAGAGAGCATTTGGATGATCCAGAAGAAGATTGTGAGAATGTCATATGGTCAGATGAAACCAAAATATAAATTTTTGGTAAAAACTCAACGTGTTTGGAGGACAAAGAATGCTGAGTTGCATCCAAAGAACATCATACCTACTTGAAGCATGGGGATGGAAACATCATGCTTTGGGGTTGTTTTTCTGCAAAGGGACCAGGACGACTGATCCGTGTAAAGGAAAGAATGAATGGGGCCATGTATCGTGAGATTTTGAGTGAAAACCTCCTTCCACCAGCAAGGGCATTGAAGATGAAACGTGGCTGGGTCTTTCAGCATGACAATGCAAACACACTGCCCGGGCAACGAAGGAGTGGCTTCTTAAGAAGCATTTCAAGGTCATGGAGTGGCCTAGCCAGTCTCCAGATCTCAACCCAATAGAAAATCTTTGGAGGGAGTTGAAAGTCCATGTTGCCCAGCAACAGCCCCAAAACATCACTGCTCTAGAGGAGATCTGCATGGAGGAATGGGCAAAAATACCAGCAACAGTGTGTGAAAACATTACAGAAAACGTTTTACCTCTGTCATTGCCAACAAAGGGTATATAACAAAGTATTGACATAAACTTTTGTTATTGACCAAATACTTATTTCCACCATAATTTGCAAATAAATTAATAAAAAATCCTACAATGTGATTTTCTGGATTTTTTTTCTTTCACTTTGTCTGTCATAGTTGAAGTGTACCTATGATGAAAATTACAGGCCTCTCTCATCTTTTTAAGTGGGAGAACTTGCACAATTGGTGGCTGACTAAATACTTTTTTGCCCCACTGTACATATCAATATAGTCTGTGGAGGTTTTAGTCAGTCCCCTTTGAGAGACCTTGGATATTGTAGCACTTCATCAGTGAAGTCAGTGAACGTATTTTCAATGCAACACATCTCTGTTGTTTACAATGGACAAGGTTGTTCTATTCCTCCTCTTCATCAACGATAACAAGGGGCACTCCACTGGAGAAATTCAACCTACGATGCAGTCTGTATCTGACAGTCCAAGGAAATGGTACAGCCATTCTCGTCTGTGTGTATCTTTGTCAAATAAGGACCGAAAGGATTGAACGGTCTGTAGGAGAATCGGATGCTGATCGAAACGTTAATGTCAATGAGAGGTGCTGCAGATGGGTTTGGAGTGTCTTGGTGAGAAGGAGTCACAGCTCGGTGTGGTTGAGAAGGAGCTGCAGCTGAGCGCTCAGACCAGTGATATGAAAGCCTTTAGCAGATGCTAGGCCACTGGAGGAGCCTCAGGACGGGGAATCAGTCCAAATTAATTCATTTTATACATAAAGCGGTAAACTCTGCAATTACAGACAGGAAAGTGGCAATTAATGCACTTCACAGTGAAAAGAGACGCATAATCCCTCCCTTTGTAACCATGGAGGTGGAGTCTATAGATGACACAGATGCACAGATTGCCTATCAATCACTGAGTGTTTTTATGCGCCCGCTTGTGGCCCCCCGGTCCAGCCCGGGGATGTGACAAAGGAGACGGATAGCGCTGTATTTAGGGAAACCGAATATCAATAAACACCAAGGGGAAATGCACATACACACCTGAGGGGTGGCAGCCACAGGTTCTTAAACAACAGGGGCCTGAAAAATGGGCCAGTCTGTGAGCCATGGCCAGATTAATCACCCACTGTCTCAGCCCACAGACCCCCCCCCCCCCCCACCACCACACCCCCGCCTGACATCAATGTCCCCCAATAAAACAGAAATAAAAAAACACAGTCCTTGTGAAGTCAATTTTCATAAAGAGCCAGGGAAGAAGTGGCAGGGGAAAGATAGGTGTGTGTGTGTGTGTGTGTGTGTGTGTGTGTGTGTGTGTGTGTGTGTGTGTGTGTGTGTGTGTGTGTGTGTGTGTGTGTGTGTGTGTGTGTGTGTGTGTGTGTGTGTATATATTCCTATGCATGGTAGCATCTCGGAACACGTGTTCTGTGTTCTGTAACTCAGGAGTAATTAAGCAGACAGGTGAGGTAAGACTCACTCCTCGTCTCTAAGACGTCTGAGGTGACATCAAACCGAATACAGATGATTTTACTATGAATTACAAATGCATTGCATTGACATTACATAATACCAACAGCTTTAATATTCACCTTTGAGCCAACGGGACACTTTTATAGATAGACATTTTTTTATGAATGTTACATGTTTACCTGCGTGCTATTCGATCTTACCGGCTATATCTATGGCTGTATTTAGGTTAAATCAGAAGCTGAATATCATTAAAAAAATAAAATAATGTCATGCCAAACTTTGGTATGCCATTCCTTTATGCCATCAACACTAGCCTTATGTACAGTACATGCTGCTTGATAATCTTCTGAGTTAGCTCTGCTGTCACATCTACTGCGCTTCATGAAATAACCCCTATATACTGTACACAGGGCCCTAGCCAGGGTCTGAGTTTTAGAGAGGTCAGCAAAAAAAACAAAACAAGCAGAAATGGCCCCAGTCATTATCACATTGGTTGCTGTAGCTTCGTTCACCTCAGTCCATCTACAAACACACAGCCTATTAGCTATACGATTAGCCGCTACCCATTAACTCACATTAATTAAGCGCCGGGATAAAACAAATATATTACCAAGGTCCGGACCTCGGTGTCCTCATACAATTTGTAGCTATGGCCCTGATTGTGCACCCTAGCTGAGTGGACTGATCCTCACAACAACATATTGTGCACCCTAGCTGAGGGGACTGATCCTCACAACAACATATTGTGCACCCTAGCTGAGGGGACTGATCCTCACAACACCATATTGTGAACCATAGCTGAGGGGACTGATCCTCACAACACCATATTGTGAACCCTAGCTGAGGGGACTGATCCTCACAACAACATATTGTGCACCCTAGCTGAGGGGACTGATCCTCACAACACCATATTGTGAACCCTAGCTGAGTGGACTGATCCTCACAACACCATATTGTGAACCATAGCTGAGGGGACTGATCCTCACAACACCATATTGTGAACCCTAGCTGAGGGGACTGATCCTCACAACACCATATTGTGAACCCTAGCTGAGTGGACTGATCCTCACAACACCATATTGTGAACCCTAGCTGAGGGGACTGATCCTCACAACACCATATTGTGAACCGTAGCTGAGGGGACTGATCCTCACAACAACATATTGTGCACCCTAGCTGAGGGGACTGATCCTCACAATGTTTGGTACTGACACTACTGCTATTGTCTTTGAGGGTGGCCGGCTGCTTTCACTCGGCTCCAGATCAAATCCTATTTTCATTAGGATGACTCTTCCAGTTTATCCTGGTTTGATCGGATGTTTCTTCTTGGCCTAGCAGACTGGTCAGATGTTCATAAAGGCATGGTGTGATTGATTGAAACTATTGTTCACTCAGACCACTGTCATGTTGTTCACACTGCTAGCCACCTGGCTAGCCAGCTAAAGGGTTATAGGTTAAAGTTAATATAATGTCTAGTCAATAAACAAATGGATTTTCCAGTGTGATCAATAGAATGCACGACGCCTCAGAGTGAGAGAATGTTGGAACACGGGAGACGATTGACATCCCACAGCGCTAAACAGTAGAAGACATAACCCTCATCGTCTTGATACAGCATGTCAATGTATGTTTTAAAATCCAATTCAAGCTGTTCAAGAGGTTATTAGGGCTCAGTATTGAATTACATTTCCATGTCAGGCCAAATAATCTTGTTTTTGTCAAATATATTAACCCTAGGATGCGTAGCAAACATGGGTCCCAAGAATGCATATGCCGGATCAAAAATACCCGATAATGTCATATGTGTTTATTTATATGGGTCTAAAATATTATGCATTTTGTGGAACATAATTATTTTGAGTGATGATTTGGACTTTTCAATAATGTTTTTAGTCGCTCTTCAACCGTTTGATACACATTTCAATGATAACATATGAAAATTCTTAACAGCTATTGAAAATATTAGCATATTTTTCTTACAATCAATCTCACAACCAAAGTTTCACAATCAACCTTTTAGTGTGAAGAACAAAATAAAATAAACACTTTAAGAATGCTTTACAATATTTAAAAACATTTGTGTGAAAATCCAAAGTTCATCATCAATGTAAATGGCAAAACTAACAATTGTGAATTTATAAAACATGAACACCAAAAGGCAAAACGTGTGTGTGTGATGCTTACTTCTGCTGTCTTAGTCCATGCATTTGTTCCAAACCACAAACATGTTTGCAGACGGGTGTGTTGCACTGAGAACACCAGCAGCTGACTTTTCTATCCTTTGCACTTGGGCAGAGCTGGCACCTCTTCCTCTTCTGGCCCTGGCTGCTCTGAGTGGTGGGCAGAGCTGGCACCTCTTCCTCTTCCTCTTCTGGCCCTGGTTGCTCTGAGTGGTGGGCAGAGCTGGCACCTCTTCCTCTTCTGGCCCTGGCTGCTCTGAGTGGTGGGCAGAGCTGGCACCTCTTCCTCTTCCTCTTCTGGCCCTGGCTGCTCTGAGTGGTGGGTAGAGCTGGCACCTCTTCCTCTTCTGGCCCTGGCTGCTCTGAGTGGTGGGCAGAGCTGGCACCTCTTCCTCTTCTGGCCCTGGTTGCTCTGAGTGGTGGTGGCATGACTCTCTTTCATCACCCCACATCTTTCCATTGACTCATTTGTTCTGTGGAGATAGGAGAACCTTCCAGAAGGACAATCATCTCTGTAGCACGTCAACAATCAGGCCTTTATGGTAGAGTGGTCAGACGGAAGCCACTCCTCCTACACCCCTGATCACACACAAACAGTTCACTTTCATAACCACATACAAACTGCATGATTGTATAATTCCTTCTCACATCTACGCGCTCTCCTTCTCTCACTTTTTCCCTTACTTGTGGACTTCAGTGCACAACACATCAGCTGTCTGTGACCAGCCCCCAAAAAACGTTTCAAGCCAAACCTTCAAATCATAACTGCTAACCTCTACACACACAGCCTACATCGTTGTCACAATATCTAATGTCAGAGTCAACATAGCTACCAGAACTAACGCGTTAGTAAATCCGCTACAATCATGCAGTACAGTGTACAGTCAGAAAGCAGTTTAGCAGGTTGAAAACCATGAAGTCAATGTACCCAGAGGAGGACGGAAACTAGCTGTCCTCCGGCTACACCATGGTGTTACAATACAGACTGCTGTTGAGGCTACTGTAGACCTTCATTGCAAAACAGTGTTTGAATCAATTATTTGGTGACACGTGAAAATATTTCCTATAGTTATCTAAAAAGGATAACTTTTTGAATGCTTCACTATATATTTTTTCAATGAAATACACAGAGGAAGATGGTTGTCACCTTCTCTGAGAAGCCTCGATTATCGGATCATTTTGATATGCCTCAGCTTGTCCTGGTAATGTTTGTATAATTGGAAAATAGAACAGGTCTCCTCAGAAGTGTTTTTCTATCTTTATACAAGAAGCACAACCCCTGTTGACTACAATCACATTACAATAATGACCTAAGACTTTGGAAAAATGCACCCAATCTATAATTTTCTGTATGTGTACAATTCTGATAAAGTATTTACATTTCATAACGCAACATGTCAACATATTATTATTTTTGAATTGTGGAAACAAACAACATATTATTTCCTACTGTCCACTAGAGGCAACGTAAGCTATTAGCATCTAGTAGGCTCATGACGATCCAGGGATGGGGTTGAAACCACGAGCCACTGCTCAGAGGATCACAGGTTCAATCCCAGTGCTAGGCACTTATTTTGTCATTATAGTTTTTCTGTTTTAAATAGGGTTGCAGAGTTACTGTAACTTTTCCAAAATCCACAGATTTCCTGCAAGATTCTGGGAATCTTCCACCCGGGATTCCTGGAAAACTTGGGAATTCTGGGAAAGTTACCTGAATTTTGTAACTCTAGTTTTAACAAACCTAAACAACTCTGAATTAATACCTTAATGGTTAACCTTTTCTGTTTAACTCTATCCCAAACCTTAACCCTTACCGTAACAATTTTTGATTAAAACCTAACCTTAAACACAGAGGCACACTTTGACTGAAAGCTAGCATACAGCGAAATATATGAAATATACGTAATTAAAACGGCAACTCCATAATATACAGACGACCCCACAGACGGTCACACACGCCATTAATAAAATGGCAGGACAAGTCATATTTCTGTTGGTGCCGAGGGATGGCACTTTCTTTGGAGCTTGTGTAGGGAAAGTCACAGTGGAATGTCAATCGTCTTAATAAGTGTCCAATTTCCACATTTCTCAGTCTGAACCAGTTTATCATAGGGCCTACGGTGTTCCACCAGGATATCTAGTATTGATAAGGGAAGTGTGCAGCTCCATCCACCAGGAGATCTAGTATTGATAAGGGAGATCCGGGAAGTGTGCAGCTCCATTCACCAGGAGATCTAGTATTGATAAGGGAGATCCAGGAAGTGTGCAGCTCCATCCACCAGGAGATCTAGTATTGATAAGGGAAGTGTGCAGCTCCATTCTTTTCAGGATTATTCCCATTTCATACTCCAAGGTTCTCATCATCTCTCATTAATATTGTAATCAGCTTGGAGGGTTTGGTTAATGTATTAGAGCAGCCCGTGAAAGATGTCTCATTATTACTGTTTAAATGAAGACTCATCCCCCGGTACGCATTTATCCATTTTGCTTGTCAGATGACCATGCTCTTGAATTAAGTCACGTTTATGATTAATGGTATTTAAATAGATAGTGGGGGTAAAGGGATTATATATTCAAGATGTGAAATGCCTTGGGTGAAATGTTGATTGGTGAAAAGACGGGCAGCTACTGTATGTTACCTGTACTTTTATAGCCGATAGAGCGGGCAGAGTTTGACAGGTGGCTCATTTTCAATACATTTTACTCATTGGGTATGGCCCTTTTTGTTGATGTTGATTTTCGTGTGACACCATTGGCTACTCCTATTAAATGTCATGGACTTCATTCAGTGTCCATGGCCTGTTCTCTTCATGCCTCACCTGTCATTACTTCACCCATCATCTGTCACGTGTGTATGGACGAGAGGAAACAAACGAACAAACAACTAAAGTGGTGGGCATTCCACTCCGCTCCGCTCCGCTCTTCTCCTAATTCATATTTTCCGGGGATGCCTAGGACTTCTCTTTTTCTCTCCCAGATGAAACGAACATAGCCTTAATTTGATGTCTGAATAAGTGTGGTCTCGTCCCAGGGGCTTTAAACGATACATCACTCTGGCAACAATAGGATATTTAGTCCCCGGAGAGAGCTAGACGCAGGCAGCTCATGCTGGGCCCCATCCCCATGGCCCACTGGGTGTGTGTGTTGCAGCTAAATAGCACAGCCGTTAAATGACGACTCCCTCTCTTCCGCTGCGACCGTCTTCGTTTTTTTCTCCCTTCAAGGTGAGATCTTTGATAATTGGTTTAGGGAAATTGGTTTGGTGAATGGTCGTGTTTCAGACTTAAATCACACTGGCGAACATTTTCTGGCTTGATCCAGCTTTGACTGTGCATGTAAAACCCCCAACAGAGGTCTACATTCATTATTGACTGTCCCCACCCTGTTTGCTTGTTCAAATGAGAGATTTTCAAAACGAACACAGTGCTTTCTTGCAGAGTTTATGTTTATAAAGCCAGCCTTTTCGGACCACCAACCACCTGTCAAGGTTTTGACAAAAGTCTGTAGACTGGAATCATTGGTTTGATAAAGCAGGTGAAACTTGACCAAACAGGAATATTTTCTCTTGAATGTTCCCTTTTGAATCCCACTTGATATTCACACGCTCCTGCTAGAGATTCCTGCTAGATGTGATGAGGTACTTATTTCAAAACCTACTGTGAAGAATATCATTGCATCGGTTTCATACAGTGGGAAACGAGGAGAGGATGACAAATCTAGTCAGACAAATGCAATTAGGAAAGGGGTCTGTGAGACCTGAATAGCAACAGCCTAAATAAATAAAAATGCATCTATCCCTTACCAAGGACACCTCAACATACAGGAAGTAGCAGAAATTGACTGGCGATAGGACATATGACATAGGCCAACATTTTGTTGTGTTACAGCCTGAATTTAAAAATGGATTAAATGTAGATTTTGTGTCACTAGCCTACACACAATACCCAATAATGTCAAAGTGGAATTATGCATTTCGAAATGTTTTACAATGAAAATGTCTTGAGTCAATAACTATTCAATCCCTTTGTTATGGCCAAATAAGTTCAGGAGTAAACCATGTGCTAAAAAAGTTACATAATAAAGTGCTTGGACTCAATCTGCGTGCAATAATAATGTTTAACATGATTTTTAAATGACTACCCCATCTCTGTACCCCACACATACAATTGTCTATAAGGTTCCTTAGTCAAGAAGTGAATTTCAAGCACATAGTCAAGCACAAAAACCAGAGAGGTTTTCCAATGCCTCGCACCTATTGGTAAACGTTGAATATCCCTTTGATCATGATAAAGTAATTAATTACACTTTGTATCAATACACCCAGTCACTACAAAGATACAGGCGTCCTTCCTAACTCAGTTGCTGGAGAGGAAGGAAACCACTCAGGGATTTCACCATGAGGCCAATAGTGACTTTAAAACAGTTACATAGTTTAATGGCTGTGATAGGAGAGAACTGAGGATGGATCAACAACATTGTAGTTACTCCACAATACGAACCTAAATGACAGAATGAAAAGAAGGAAGCCTGTACAGAATACAAATATTCCAAAACGTGCATCTTGTCTGCAACAAGGCACCAAAGTACAACTGCAAAAATTTTAGCAAAGAAATTAACTTTATGTCCTAAATACAAAGTGTTTTGTTTGGGGGAAATCCAACACATCACTGAGTGCTAGTCTTTTTATTTTCAAGCGTTTGGAGTGGTGGCATCATGCTTGTCATTGGCAAGGACTAAGGAGCTTTTTAGGATAAAAATAAACGAAATAGAGCTAAACACAGGCAAAATCCTAGAGGAAAACCTGACTTAGTCTGCTTTTAAACATACACTGGGAGACAAATTCACCTTTCAGCAGTATAATAACCAAGAACACAAGGCAAAATATACACTGGAGTTGCTTATCAAGATGACATTGAATGTTCCTGAGTGGCCTAATTACAGTTTTGACTTAAATCGGTTTAAAAATCCATGGCAAGACTTGAAAATGGCTCTCTAGCAATGATCAACAATGAACTTGGCAGAGTTTGAAGAATTTAAAAAATAATAATGTGCCAATATTGTACATTACAGGTATGCAAAGCTCTTACAGACTCACAGATGTAATCGCTGCCAAAGTTGATTCTAACATGTATTGACTCAGGGGTCTGAATAGTTATGTAAATTCTATATTTTGTATTTCATTTTCAATACAGTTGCAAAAATGTGTGAAAACCTGTTTTTCCTTTGTCATTATGGTGTAATGTGTGTTACGATAAACTAGGAGTGGTGGGTGGAATCAGGCGCAGAGAGCAGGGTTCAGTCGTTTGTCAAATTTATTCACCGGCGCAACAAAAACGGTCACGCCAACACAAGTTACCAAGACATGAACAAAATAACACCATCCAACACAGAGTAACAAGAAACAAGCCCGCACAAATACCCAGCGGGCCTAGTGCCCTTAAATAACCTACAAACAAACCCTAATACAAAACAGGTGTACCCAATTACCCAATAACCCAAAACAAACGGAAAGGGAATCGATGGCAGCTAATAGGACGACGACAACGACCGCCGAGCACCGCCCGAACAGGAAGAGGCACCACCTTCGGCGAGGTTCGTGACAGTGTGTGTAAATGGGTGAGAAAAAATATATACTTAATACATTTTTTATCCAGGCTGTAACAAAACAAGATGTGGAATATTTCAAGACGTGTTATCAGTATTTGGCTAATAATGTGGGGCCTTGAGTAATGGGGGCCCCCAATCTGTCCCTAATATGTCGTTTTCTAATTGCTGTTTAGCTAGCTAATTAAATCTCCAATCAATCAAGTTAACACCGGTTAGATTTAATGTAAAACTACTTTGTACTTCCTCGACCAAAAACATTAGCAATCAGTCAGATTCACCTGCAAAATTATATAACCCAATCAGAGTTGTAATCACACTTGGATCAATTAATACATTGCAAATTGATTCATTTTAATAAGACAATTATTGAAAGCTAACAAATGATACATGGATACTGACACTAATGTGGCTACTTACAGTAACACCACAACATTTTATAAATAATGTAACAGGGTTAGGGGATATGGTGCAAAAATAACTTAAGAAGTTCAAGGTAACAGATTATCAGCGTCAATTGCCAGAACTATTAATATTTTAACACCCGTGGTGTTCAATATTTTCCCCAGGTACTGCAGATACAAGAAAGACATCTAACAGCACTTTCTAACCAGAATGTAGGTAGTCTCTGGGTAGTTGTTGAAAACACTAACATTGAGAGAGGGTCACTAACAAAACCTTTGTCTGTGGAAAAGAGAGATAGATGCAGTAATAAAAACTGCCTGAGGGTAAATCTGTCTAAACTGCTAAACTGACATGGAGATCCAGTGACCTTGGTCAAAGTTTGTAGCCCATCTTTTATCTTGTTGAAAGAGCCATTTGTCATGATCCAACCCCTATGTTCCAAATCCCCCGCCCACCAACGCCACCCGTCTCTGACAAACTGACCGCCAACACTAGACCGCAACAGATGCGCCCACCTTTCCTGCTATGAATGATGAAATCTGTGTGGTCCAGTGTCAGTGGCTGGTAACTAATAATAAATCAACCACAGTGTGACAGCTCCCATCACACCCTGCTGGGGTCACCATGGCAGACCCTGTATCTGGGCCAATAATGAGAAGGTGAAGATTTATTCCAACAATATGGCAAGGTAGGAAGGGAGGGCTCATATTTTGTTGGTGGTGTGTCCAGTCGACATGTCACAGTGTCACATGTCTGAGAACAAGGCAGATGCTTTTTTTTTTTGACACGCTACAGTCCTTTGGTTGAGATGCAGGAAGAACCAGAGCAGGTGTGGGACAGAAGGACACAAGAGTCAAGTGATGGGCCCACAGCGCTACACAATGTACCTGTCTGCTGCCTCTTATTCTCTAGGTGATACGCCTCAGCTTGCAGGTCAGGGCCCAGATTCACAAAACACTTCTTACGCAAAAACGTAAGATCAAATTGAATTGAATTCTTAAGAAAACAACTGAGAAGTTCACAAGATAGTTTGTAAGTGCAATTCCTCAACAATATCTTAATATTCCATGATTTTCTTAGGAACTTCTCAAAGATCTTCTTACAAACATTATTAAGATGTTTGTTGCTAGGCAACCACTTTAGCTAGCTTTCTAGCTAGCAATGGCAATTATGCTAGCATATTTCTTACTGAGATTACTGTTATAAAACATGTTATTGGGTTTAAAATAATCAATACTGAAACTTTCAGATTAAGTTTGTGAGCGAATTAAACATGTTCAATTGCTTTCATGAGCTGTTTTCTCTCACTGCTCTCAGTTTAAGACAAGCGTTTAGCTATCTCAGAATTTACAACATTTCCATTAACTTTATTTTGAAGAACCTAATTTCTTCTTAACTTTTGTTTAAGGAGAAACATAATACATTTCGGCGGAAAATTTCCGATAACTTTTTGAGGAATAGCGACTTGTCTATAGTTAAGGAAAAAATGGCAGTTTAGAAGACATTTCTTCTTAAGAAGGTTTTGTGAATATGTGCCCAGGTCAGTAAGGGACTGGAAATGGTTGCCCATTCTGCTGTCCATTGCGCTGAACTGGCCTGTGAAGTTTTTGGCATACAAAACAACGTACACAAAGCTCTTCAGAGTCAACCTACAGAACCATGCTTTTCCCATGCGGGAAATGTAGGAATGTTGGCTGTTTGTTGGCTGTTGGCTGTTTAGAATGTCCTTTGCGGTGAGAGCAGAATTCCACAATCCTTGTGTGCTGCTTGTTTCTTGCACAAACGGACACATCGGCCGGGGGCCCTTTAAGTAGCCAGCCACTCCAGAGTAATGACCACGGAGGGCTTTCCCATAGCTCACTCTACACATTACTCACTGCTGAGGACCCTTGCCAGCACAACCTGCCACATGTGCACTGTCCTCGCAATATTAATTCCAGTGAACTAGGTCAATTGGTGTTTGCTTGTCGTTTTGCACCCGTGTGTGTTAAACATCAGACTATGGCAGAGGTCAAAGGTGAGCATACGTATTGCACACCATATCACCAGATTTTGCACGGTACAGGTGTTGTTTTATAACATACATGCATTACATAGATAAGATATTATCATGTGTTTCTAATAAGTGTTGGCAGCTGTGTATCATTCTTTAACTTCATCCTCTATCTAGAGTCTCTGTTGTGGGTTGTAACCACTGCATGTTATAACTGGCCTCACACATTGTCCTATATAGCGATGGCTCATAACATTGTTACACCACTTGGACCCAAGTTTGTCCATTTTAGAGGTTCTGCGAGTGTTTTTTCCTACCGAGCCTTCGGTTTTCTTCGGTTTTCTTCTTTGGTCGGCATTATTTTAACATCCGTTTGGCCATGTTTAGTTCATGGCCCGTTTTTCATCAGTCTCTTAAACTGCCAGGTTGCAGGTCTATCAGATGGGGAGGTGGTTGGGGGAGGATTTTTTAGGGGCTGTGAGGCTGCGATTAATGCAGCACTGTCAGACGGCCCTGGATGATGAAGTAGTCACACACCTGGGAGATGGAGAGGAAAAGAGAGAGCAGACCGCTCCTCAACGAATGTGTCCCAAGCAGAACTTTTCATTATACCGTTGTCTTCTGATAGAGAATGGTCGCCATATACAGTGCACTCTTAGAACAATGGGTTCCAAAAACGTTCCTCGGCTGTCCCCATAGGAGAACCCTTTTTGGTTCCATGTAGAAATAACTATTTGGAGTTCCATGTAGAACCCTTTGTGTAAATGGTTCTACATGGAACTCAAAAGGGTTCTACCTGGAAACCAAAAGGGTTCTTCAAAGGGTTCTCCTATGGCAGGGATCATCAACTAGATTCAGCTGCAGGACAATTTCTTTTCTTGAACAGATGGTCTGGGTGCCGGAACATAATTGCATATAACTGAAAATTGACCACAAGAAGCCCCCCCAAAATATAATATTTTAGACCCTAACATGATAATTTCAAATCTTGCTTACATTTGTATTCAATCATGTGTCTCTCTATTATGTGTGAAAATACTTGGGGATGGATTTCCAAAATTAACATCGCTTGGAGCTGATTTCCTGGTGTTTTTCCATGTCCAACAATAAACATTTTAAAAATTATCATAATAAATAAACAAAAGATTTGTATTAAAACCAACTGTGGGCCAAATTCAGCCCGCGGGACGTCAAGTTGGGGAACCCTGTCCTATGGGGAGAGCCGAAGAACCCCTTTAGGTTCTAGATAGTACTGTATCCATTAAAATAATCTTGACCAACTGTGGAGGGGTATAGGGTTACCATACAGTGCATTTGGAAAGTATTCAGACCCCTTGACTTTCTCCACATTTTGATATGTTGCAGCCCTATTCTAAAATGTATTACATTGTTTCCCCCCTCATCAATCTGCACATAATACCAAATAATGACAAAGCAAAAACAGGTTTTTAGATTTTTTAGCAAATGTATAAAAAACAACAACTGAAATTTCACATTTACATAAGTATACACACGCTTTACTCAGTACTTTGCAGTGATTACAGCCTTGAGTCTTCTTGGGTATGACGCTACAAGCTTGGGACACCTGTGTTTGGGGAGTTTCTCGTATTCTTCTCCGCAGACCATCTCAAGCTCTGTCAGGTTGGATGGGGAGCGACGCTTTACAGATATTTTCAGGTCTCTCCAGAGATGTTCCATTGGGTTACAGAAGATAGCCCTATTTAGTAAAAGACCAAGTCCATATTATGGCAAGAACAGCTCAAATAAGCAAAGAGAAACAACAGTCCATCATTACTTTAAGACATGAAGGTCAGTCAATCCGGAAAACTTGAAGAACTTTTAAAGTTTCTTCAAGTGCAGTCGCTTAAACCATCAAGCACTCAGTGATACCCCTGCTGCAGAGGATAAGTTCATTAGAGTTACCAGCCTCAGAAATTGCAGTCCAAAAAAATAACTTGCTTCATATATGGTGTGACTGCATCTGGATTTACAAAGATGTGCTTGCTTCATATAATATGGTATAATATGGCCATACCAACTGTTCAAGTAACAGACACATCTCAACATCAACTGTTCAGAGGAGACTGCGTGAATCAGGCCTTCATGGTCGAATTTCTGCAAAGAAACACTACTTAAGGACACCAATAATAAGAAGAGACTTGCTTGGACCAAGAAACCCAAGCAATCAATCAATCAAATTTATTTTTAAAGACCTTTTTACATCAGCCGATGTCTCATACAGAAACCCAGCCTAAAACCCCAAACAGCAAGCAATGCAGATGTAGAAGCACGTGGCTAGGAACAACTCCCTAGAAAGGCCTGGAACCTAGGAATAAACTTATAGAGGAACCAGGCTCTGAGGGGTGACCAATTCTCTTCTGACCTGCTGGTGGCAATGGACATTAGACCAGTGGAAATCCGTCCGTTGGTCTGATGAGCTTTAATGGTGACACTGTCTGTGATTTATTTAGAATCCAAGGCACACTTAATCAGCGTGGCTACCACAACATTCTGCAGCAATACGCCATACCATCTGGTTTGCGCTTAGTGGGACGGTCACGACTTCCGCCGCCAAAGTCGGCTCCTCTCCTTGTTCGTGCGGCGTTCGGCGTTCTAGCCATCGCCGCTCCATTTTTCATATGTCCATTTGTTTTGTCTTGTTCCATACACACCTGATTTTGGAATGCCTGGAATGCCTACCACCTTGTCCGCATTAGAGAGGGGGACGAGTGGAAAATGGCATTCAACACACCACTTGGACAATTTGAGCATTTGTTCATGCCGTTTGGTCTCACTAACGTTCCTGCTGTTTTCCTGAGCCTAGTTAATGACGTTCTGAGGGATGTGATTGGACACTTCATTTGTGTCTATGTGGATGACATTCACATTTTTTCTAAGGACCCTGAGGCTCACCAGCAACATGTTCACCAATTTCTCCAATGACTGTTGGAGAATAAGCTTTATGTTAAGGCTGAGAAATGTGAGTTGCATGCTTCCTCTGTGTCCTTCCTGGGTTACATAATTGCGCAAGAACAGTTACGGATGTACCCTGCCAAGATCAGGGCAGTCACAGAGTGGCCTGTGCCCTCGAATCTGAAGCAGTTACAGCGTTTCCTGGGTTTTGCCAATTTTGAAAGACATTTCATCCGTAACTACAGCCGTTTGGCAGCCCCTCTCATCACTCTCACCTCCACCTCCACACTCTGTTCAACTGGACCCCTGAGGCGGAGGCAGCTTTCCAGGAACTAAAGCGCCGCTTCACTTCCACTCCGAACCTCACCCAGCCAGATCCTCACCCAGCCAGATCCTCACCCAGCCAGATCCTCACCCAGCCAGATCCAGAACTCCAGTTCTTCGTCGAGGTGGACGCTTCCGTCACCGAGGTAGGTGCTGTTCTGTCTCAATGTTCCCCCTCTGATCAGAAGCTCCACCCATGTGCCTTCTTGTCCCGGAAGCTCTCACCTGCAGAAAGACATTTTGACATTGGTCACCCGGGAACTTCTGGCTGTGAAGCTGGCTCTTGAGGAGTGGCGTCACTGGTTGGAGGGCTGGGTTCTCCCCTTCATTGTGTGGACGGACCACAAAAATCTGTCCTACATCCAGACTGCCAAACGTCTGAACTCCCGGCAAGCAAGGTGGGCCTTGTTCTTCGGTAGATTCAACTTCACACTCACTTATCGCCCCGGATCTAAGAATACCAAGCAAGACGCCCTCTCCTGTCAGTTCACCACCGACAACACAGGTTCTGAGCCAGACATCATTTTGCCATCCACCTGCATCGTTGCCGCTGTCTCCCTGGAGATCGAGTCCCATACTCGCCAGGCTCAGCAGAACCAGCCTGACCCAGGTGACAGTCCTAGAAAGGCTCCATTTGTTCTAGATTCCGTTCGCTCTGAAGTTCTTCAGTGGGCCCATTCTACTCACCTCACCTGTCACCCTGGCATGAACCGCACTGTCGCCTTCTTGCATCATTCTTTTGGTGGCCCACCATGGAGAGAGACATCCGGGAGTTCGCCTCAGCCTGCTTGGTCTGTGCCCGGAACAAAACCTCCACCATACCCACTTCCGGTCTTCTTTACCCTCTTCCCATACCCAGTTGCCCCTGGTCACACATAGCCCTGGACTTCGTCACTGGCCTTCCCCCATCTAACGGTAACGCAGTCATCCTCACCATCAGACAGATTTTCCAAAGTGTCTCACTTCATTCCCCTCTCCAAGCTTTCATCCTCCAGGGAAACTGCGGACCTGCTGGTATCCCATGTGTTTTGGCTGCATGGCATTCCCACTGACATCGTTTCCGTCAGGGGACCCCAGTTTACATCCCAGGTATGGAGATCCTTCTGTTTAGCACTTGATATTAATGTTAGTCTTTCATCTGGATACCACCAACGGCCAGACCGAACAGGCCATCCAGGAGATGTAGACTGCCCTACGCTGTGTGACTTCTGCTAACCCTTCCTCCTGGAGCGCTCAGCTACCCTGGGTAGAATATTCCCACAACACCCTCATCAATGCCTCGTGAGGTATGTCACCCTTCAAGTGTGCTCTGGGCTATCAACCCCCCTTGTTCCCTGCCCAAGAGGTCGAGGTAGCGGTGCCCTCAGTCCATGACCATATGCGCTGTTGTCATCGCACCTGGAGGAGGGCCTGGGCTGCCCTTCACTGTGCATCCGCCAGGACCCAATCCCAAGCTAACCTTCGTCGCGCCTCAGCTCCAGTCCACACTCCAGGCCAAAAGGTGTGGCTCTCGTCGAAGGACTTGCCTTTGAAAGTGGCTTCCAGGAAACTTGCCCCCCGATTTATTGGTCCCTTTGAGATTGATCATGTCATTAACCCCTCTGCTGTGCACCTGATCCTCTCAGACTCTCTTATTAAGATCCACCCAATCGTCCATGTGTCCCTGACTAAACCTGTCTGTTCCAGTCCCCTCTCTCCTCCTGCAGCAGCTCCTCCACCCCCTTGGCCGCCGGGGTCGCGGTTTGCAGTACCTGGTGGACTGGGAGGGATACGGGCCTGAGGAGCGCTGCTGGGTGCCCCGCCGCACATTCTGGACCCCTCCTTCTTATGAGATTTCTATTCCTCACACCCAGATAAGCCTGTCACATCTGCTCCTGCCACACCCTCTAGTGCTCATCCTGTGTCTCCTTGACCCGCCGCCACTCCCGCAGTGCTCTCACCCTCTCCCTCTCTCTCTCTCTCTCTCTCTGTGTGTGTGTGTGTGTGTGTGTGTGTGTGATTGTGTGTGTGTGTGTGTGATTGTGTGTGTGTGTGTGTGATTGTGTGTGTGTGTGTGATTGTGTGGGCGGAGACAGGTGTGCTGGAGTCAGAGTAGATCCCCACCAGCTGCAACCACTCAATGTTCCCCCTGTGTTTCAATAAATACCATGGTTACCTCATCCCAGTCTCCTCGTCTGAGTCTGCTCTTGGGTTGACCTGTTCCACTCCGCGTGACATAGTTTGACTGCTCATCAATTTGTTAAAGCATCATGGTAAATTTTAGAACGGTATTTTCCAATTAACCTGACCTGTGACTTGGAGTAGGAGTGACTGGATATTTGACACTTCGAACAATTACCACGAAAGGTATGACACATGTCACTCTGATTGGAAGTACAATGCCTGTGTGTGTGTGTGTGTGTGTGTGTGTGTGTGTGTGTGTGTGTGTGTGTGTGTGTGTGTGTGTGCATATCAAATCTCTTGATGTTGTGTTGGTGTTTACCGTGTGTATTTATTTGTGTGTGCATTTTCTCACACCTGTGCTGGAGATTATCTGGGCTTTTGCTGCGCAGAGAGTCATTATCTGAGGGCATCTCCGGGGGCCAAACAGCGTAATTAAGATGGGCATGTGCACCCTGATGGTTAGGCCAGACTGTCTGACAGTGGCCACCCATACAGCCAACCCAGACACTAATTAGGGTTTCTGCTGCTGATGTACTACCCCTCTCCCATGCACTCATTTGTTCTTCCCCTTTCCCCAGCTCTCCCCTCTCCTCCCGTCTTCCTATCCCAAACTAACAAATGTGCCTGGGCTGTTTCTTAATTAACACACTGACCTTTTTTCCCTCTGTTTCATTTCCACACTGCCATAATTAATAAACACAGAAACCAGGGGGTGGGGGGGGGGGGCGACTGAGATTAACTGTTGATTAAAAAGACACATACACACAACATGAGCTGGGTCCTGTAGGCAAAACATGGCCCTCACTATGAGCTGGGTCCTGTAGGCGAAACATGGCCCACACTATGAGTTGGGTCCTGTAGGCGAAACATGGCCCTCACTATGAGCTGGGTCCTGTAGGCGAAACATGGCCCACACTATGAGCTGGGTCCTGTAGGCGAAACATGGCCCTCACTATGAGCTGGGTCCTGTAGGCGAAACATGGCCCACACTATGAGCTGGGTCCTGTAGGCGAAACATGGCCCACACTATGAGCTGGGTCCTGTAGGCGAAACATGGCCCACACTATGGGCTGGGTCCTGTAGGCGAAACATGGCCCTCACTATGAGCTGGGTCCTGTAGGCGAAACATGGCCCACACTATGAGCTGGGTCCTGTAGGCGAAACATGGCCCACACTATGAGCTGGGTCCTGTAGGCGAAACATGGCCCACACTATGAGCTGGGTCCTGTAGGCGAAACATGGCCCACACTATGAGCTGGGTCCTGTAGGCGAAACATGGCCCACACTATGAGCTGGGTCCTGTAGGCGAAACATGGCCCACACTATGAGCTGGGTCCTGTAGGCGAAACATGGCCCACACTATGAGCTGGGTCCTGTAGGCGAAACATGGCCCACACTATGAGCTGGGTCCTGTAGGCGAAACATGGCCCACACTATGAGCTGGGTCCTGTAGGCGAAACATGGCCCACACTATGAGCTGGGTCCTGTAGGCGAAACATGGCCCACACTATGAGCTGGGTCCTGTAGGCGAAACATGGCCCTCACTATGAGCTGGGTCCTGTAGGCGAAACATGGCCCACACTATGAGCTGGGTCCTGTAGGCGAAACATGGCCCACACTATGAGCTGGGTCCTGTAGGCGAAACATGGCCCTCACTATGAGCTGGGTCCTGTAGGCGAAACATGGCCCTAACTATGAGCTGGGTCCTGTAGGCGAAACATGGCCCACACTATGAGCTGGGTCCTGTAGTTGAAACATGGCCCACACTATGAGCTGGGTCCTGTAGGCGAAACATGGCCCACACTATGAGCTGGGTCCTGTAGGCGAAACATGGCCCTCACTATGAGCTGGGTCCTGTAGGCGAAACATGGCCCTCACTATGAGCTGGGTCCTGTAGGCGAAACATGGCCCACACTATGAGCTGGGTCCTGTAGGCGAAACATGGCCCTCACTATGAGCTGGGTCCTGTAGGCGAAACATGGCCCACACTATGGGATGAGTGTCTCCTTAAACAGGCCATGGTGAACGATGAATTCAAACTACTGCTTTCGCAGATTGAGCAGCTCCCAAATGATCGCATTAGCACTTTTATTTTGTGTGAAGCGAAATGCATAACAAGATAAATGATTCCCTTATTTAAGTAGGTCATTTGTGTGCATCAAACAAATGTTTTTAGGAAAATAAATACAAAGACACTGAACAGGTTTTCATCCAATCTTTTTATGAGAGTAATATACATCGGACAAAAATATGTCACAACAGGCCTGATGGAAACAGCACATTTGTTAACTATTCAAATGTCGACAAAACTAAACATGCTAGACAAGGTGGGATCCTTTTGTGTCTGTACAAATAAATGATGTGCAAATATCGATATAATAACCCTCATATCAAAATATCAAAGTCAAATTGGAGTCATGCGATGATATGGTGTGTGGTCCTCCCACTATGACTCAGGAAAGCATGCAGTTTATTAGGATGAAGATGAAAGACCTTATTATGAACTTCACAGGATGGGGAATTTAACCGCAACTTATTTTTACGTGCCCTACAATAACCGAAAGGTTGCTGGATCGAATCCCTGAGCTGACAAGGTAAAAATATGTCGTTCTGCCCCTTGAGCAAGGCAGTTAACCCACTGTTCCCCGGGCGCCGAAGACGTGGATGTCGATCAAGGTAGCCCCCCGCTCCTCTCTGATTCAGAGGGGTTGGGTTAAGGCAGCCCCCCGCTCCTCTCTGATTCAGAGGGGTTGGGTTAAGGCAGCCCCCCGCCCCTCTCTGATTCAGAGGGGTTGGGTTAAATGCAGAAGACACATTTCAGTTGAATGCGTTCAGTTGTACAACTGACTAGGTATCCCCCTTTCCTCTTTCATCACACACAGCCTTTTATCCACAGCAACTCAATTTTATGGAAACACATCTCTGGTGGAAAAATGCATATATTTAATTTATGCAAATAATCACATGGAAATCTCTTGCCAATTGGATGGAAACTAGGATACTGACACAAATATTAATACATGTGTATAAATATGCCGTAAAACTGTACAGTGTTGTGCCATAACGTAGAACTAGTGGGACCACTTAAATGCTTGTATGCCTTTATAGCTGTTTTTAAACCTTACCCTGAAGCTAACCATTACCTTAACCGCTCACTACCATGCTTAAACTTAACCTTAAGCTAACCACTAAGCTTAACTACTGCCTAGCATGGCTAAACTCCACCTAACTCTGACCACTGCCTAGCATGGCCAAACTCCACCTAACTCTGACCACTGCCTAGCATGGCTAAACTCCACCTAACTCTGACCACTGCCTAGCATGGCTAAACTCCACCTAACTCTGACCACTGCCTAGCATGGCTAAACTCCACCTAACTCTGACCACTGCCTAGCATGGCTAAACTCCACCTAACTCTGACCACTGCCTAGCATGGCTAAACTCAACCTAACTCTGACCACTGCCTAGCATGGCTAAACTCAACCTAACTCTGACCACTGCCTAGCATGGCTAAACTCCACCTAACTCTGACCACTGCCTAGCATGGCTAAACTCCACCTAACTCTGACCACTGCCTAGCATGGCCAAACTCAACCTAACTCTGACCACTGCCTAGCATGGCTAAACTCAACCTAACTCTGACCACTGCCTAGCATGGCCAAACTCAACCTAACTCTGACCACTGCCTAGCATGGCCAAACTCCACCTAACTCTGACCACTGCCTAGCATGGCTAAACTCCACCTAACTCTGACCACTGCCTAGCATGGCCAAACTCCACCTAACAGTTTGTTGTTGTGTGATTGATCGCTGTTAATAAATAAATAATAGTAAGAATAAGACTGACATGCCTCTAAATGCCTCTTCTTCTTCCAAAATATATAAATGGACAGCACACCACGCATTGTAAATTCAACAGTATATGGAAGCATTTTCCTGACAGAATTAAATCTTAAATTTATCAGCATATGGAAGCATATTGGGGCTCCCAAGTGGCACAGCGGTCTAAGGCATTGCATCTTAGTGCTAGAGGTGTCACCACAGACCCTGGTTCGATTACAGGCTGTATCACAACCGGCCGTGATTGGGACTTCCATAGGGCGGTGCACAATTGGCCCAGCATCGTCTGGGTTTGGCCGGAGTAGGTCGTCATTGAAAATAAGAATTTGTTCTTAGCTGACTTGCCTATATAAATAAATAACAATTATTCTGCCATAATTAAATGTTAAATTCAGCGGTATAGAGAAGCATATATACCTGCCATAATGAAATGTTAAATTCAGCGGTATAGAGAAGCATATATACCTGCCATAATGAAATCTTAAATTCAAATCTGAAAATGGTGAATCAATATTGTATCTAAAATGTATTTTCCAAAGTGTGTATCCATTGTTTGTGACAAATTTTAAATTGTAATTCAAAAATGTATATGGCATTATCATTTTCATGATATGGCAGGGAATATGCTTCTATGTGTTTCTAGATGTTTTTGCCTGTGGAATGTTCTCCTGAGACATCATGTCTCAGCCTTGATTTAGTCCGGCCTGATGTCTGCTGGCTGTCTGCATGTCTCGCTTGGCGGGACAGGAACCCTGTCACAACATTTGTTGTCAGGAATCTTTAATAAATGAGCAGTACGCTCTAATAAATGTAATGTTGTTGCTAATGCCCTTGACACAAGACAAGTCATCTTGATAAATAATAGATACCTCTGCTTTAGTCACCAATCGCAATAGGACTGGCCTGTGTATAGGAGTGGATGAGTGGAGTACGGTAGGGGAGAGAGAGGGGAAGAGAGAGAGAGAGAGAGAGAGAGAGAGAGAGAGAATGAGAGACTGAATGAGTGAGAGAGAGGGTCTTTAATAGCACCCTATTCTCTATACTACTTTTATACTCCACTATGAAGGGAAAATGGTGCCATGTTCTTTCATTAACACTCCTCACAGCCAGCGTCTTCAGTTGTTACTCACACTTCAGGAGCACTTCTGCTGGAACCTGCATTACAGTTGGCAAACCTCTGTGGTTTCTGTGGGAACCCCTATTAAAGCCCACATGAGCGACCATCGCTCTCACCAATGCCCTTACCCGTCACACCCTGCTGGATTCCACTTCCTGGCATCCCTCCTCACACACACGTACAACATTGGAGTCCTGATGAATTAGGGAAACACACACACACACACACACACACACACACACACACACACACACACACACACACACACACACACACACACACACACACACACACACACACACTAACTCAGGCTGGTAACGGCCCATTTGCAACACATACAATAGCAGCTTAACCAATCTAGCAGTTTAACTAATATTCTGCATATGAGACACTTGTATGTACTGGTGCTAATGTGTGTGATTATTTAAATATCGCTGGTATACTGTATGGCAATGTGGACTACTCATTGAAAAGATATGACAAATCATCTTTTCATTTTCATCCGCTACCCCTGGGACAAAAAAACACTGAGAAACATTCCAACAGTAAAACGGAATAAAATGAGACATAGTGCAGACTTCTTGAGACTGTGGGCATTACAATAACATAGCACCAGGACAAGAGGGGCTTTCCAGTAAAATAGCACCAGGAAAAGGGGGGCTTTCCAGTAACATAGCACCAGGAAAAGGGGGCTTTCCAGTAAAATAGCACCAGGAAAAGGGGGCTTTCCAGTAACATAGCACCAGGAAAAGGGGGCATTACAATAACATAGCACCAAGAAAAGAGGGGCTTCCCAGTAAAATAGCACCAGGACAAGAGGGGCTTTCCAGTAAAATAGCACCAGGAAAAGGGGGCTTTCCAGTAACATAGCACCAGGAAAAGGGGGCTTTCCAGTAAAATAGCACCAGGAAAAGGGGGGCTTTCCAGTAACATAGCACCAGGAAAAGGGGACTTTCCAGTAAAATAGCACCAGGAAAAGAGGGGCTTTCCAGTAACATAGCACCAGGAAAAGGGGGCATTACAATAACATAGCACCAAGAAAAGAGGGGCTTCCCAGTAAAATAGCACCAGGAAAAGGGGGCTTTCCAGTAAAATAGCACCAGGAAAAGGGGGGCTTTCCAGTAACATAGCACCAGGAAAAGGGGGCTTTCCAGTAAAATAGCACCAGGAAAAGGGGGGCTTTCCAGTAACATAGCACCAGGAAAAGGGGGCTTTCCAGTAAAATAGCACCAGGAAAAGGGGGGCTTTCCAGTAACATAGCACCAGGAAAAGGGGACTTTCCAGTAAAATAGCACCAGGAAAAGGGGGGCTTTCCAGTAACATAGCACCAGGAAAAGGGGGGCTTTCCAGTAACATAGCACCAGGAAAAGGGGGCTTTCCAGTAAAATAGCACCAGGAAAAGGGGGTTTTCCAGTAAAATAGCACCAGGAAAAGGGGGGCTTTCCCAGTAAAATAGCACCAGGAAAAGGGGGGCTTGCTAGAGAAATAGCACTATGAAAAGGGGGCTATCCAGTAATAGCACCAGGAAATGGTGTCTTTCCGGTAAAATAGCACCAAGAAAGGGGGGCATTCCAGTAAAATAGCACCAGGAAATGGGGTCTTTCCGGTAAAATAGCACCAAGAAAGGGGGGCTTTCCAGTAACATAGCACCAGGAAATGGAGAAGTGCAGCTGTATGAGGGCTGAGTGCAACGAGAGGGACAAATGTGTAAACATAGTTCACTACTGTTGTTCACTACTACTTTCACTACATTTTACAAAGGGCTGGCACTGCTAAGCAGGAAAGGAACAAGGGCACTGCTAAGCAGGAAAGGAACATGGGATGGCACTGCTAAGCTGGAAAGGAACATGGGATGGCATGGCTAAGCAGGAAAGGAACATGGGATGGCACTGCTAAGCAGGAAAGGAACATGGGATGGCACGGCTAAGCAGGAAAGGAACATGGGATGGCACTGCTAAGCAGGAAAGGAACATGGGATGGCACGGCTAAGCAGAAAAGGAACAAGGGCTGGCACGGCTAAGCAGGAAAAGAACAGTGGCTTGCAAAGCTAAGCAGGAAAGGAACAAGGGCTTGCACGCTAAGCAGGAAAGGAACAGTGGCTTGCAAAGCTAAGCAGGAAAGGAACAAGGGCTTGCACGCTAAGCAGGAAAGGAACAAGGGCTGGCACGGCTAAGCAGGAAAGGAACAGTGGCTTGCAAAGCTAAGCAGGAAAGGAACAAGGGCTTGCACGCTAAGCAGGAAAGGAACAAGGGCTGGCTCGGCTAAGCAGGAAAGGAACATCGGTTTGCATTGCTAAGCAGGAAAGGAACATTGGTTTACTCAGCTAAGCAGGAAAGGAACAAGGGCTTGCACGGCTAAGCAGGAAAGGAACAAGGGCTGCTACGGCTAAGCAGGAAAGGAACAAGGGCTGCTACGGCTAAGCAGGAAAGGAACAAGGGCTGCTACGGCTAAGCAGGAAAGGAACAAGGGCTGCTACGGCTAAGCAGGAAAGGAACAAGGGCTGCTACGGCTAAGCAGGAAAGGAACAAGGGCTGCTACGGCTAAGCAGGAAAGGAAGAAGGGCTGCTACGGCTAAGCAGGAAAGGAACAAGGACTGCCACGGCTAAGCAGGAAAGTAACAAGGGCTGCCACGACTAAGCAGGAAAGGAACATGGGATGGCACGGCTAAGCAGGAAAGGAACAAGGGCTGCTACGGCTAAGCAGGAAAGGAAGAAGGGCTTGCACAGCTAAGCAGGAAAGGAACATGGGCTGGCACGGCTAAGCAGGAAAGGAACATGGGCTGGCGTGGCTAAGCAGGAAAGGAATATGGGCTGGCGTGGCTAAGCATGAAAGGAACATGGGCTGGCACGGCTAAGCAGGAAAGGAACATGGGCTGGCACGGCTAAACAGGAAAGGAACAAGGGATGGCACGGCTAAGCAGGAAAGGAAGAAGGGCTTGCACAGCTAGGCAGGAAAAGAACAGGGGTTGGCACAGCTAAGCAGGAAAGGATCAAGTTCTGGCATGGCTAAACAGGAAAGGAACAAGGGCTGGCACAACTAAGCAGGAAAGGAACAAGCCTCTAATAGTGGTGTGAGAACAGCCTTTTTCTTGATGTGTAAATCTGAGAGTTTAAGCTGTCAGCTTTCACTGTTTACCCAGGTAGACGGCAAAACCTCCAATTTCCATGGCCACTCTCTCTTCCTGTCTCTCCTTCAACGCCTGGGTGGAAGTGGGAGTGAGGCAGTAGACTTATCAGTTCCCATCTCATGCCTGTCCAGTACTGGAGGACTCTATTCATTCACTCATAAATCACCGTGTGTGCCATGTTGACTCTGCCATCTTTACACAAAGTGAACAGACACTATACCTAATCTCCTCTATTGCTAGTAGCTGTAGGAAAACGTAGATTAGAGTTAATAAAAGGTACTGTTACATTAGCCTATCCACCGCAATAATTTTGGATGCTGTGCTAATTTTGAACAATTATACTATGTCACGGTAGATTACAAGTGTCTGCTGTGATCACTTCTACCAATGGATTACCTGTTCAGTTTAGCCTGCCTCATCAAGCTCAGTAGATTGTGGCCTGTTCTCTCTCTCTCTCTCTCTCTCTCTCTCTCTCTATCTCTCTCTCTCTCTCTCTCTCTCAAGTATATACCTTCTCCTCACGGTAACCAGTGCTTTAGCTCACCCCAATACAATGTATATTTGAACCAGATTAACCTTGGGAAGTCTCTCAAGACGACGGAACAAGTCCAGCTTCCCCCGCGCCTGCTGCTGACATCAATTTCAAGCCTGGTCCATCCAATGAAATATAAATGGCACCCTCAATTTTGCAAAAAACACCAACCAATTCCCCAGGATGACATCTGTATTTGTGCCGACGATTGCAGTTTACTTTTCATCTTGGGCCAGATGAGGCATTTGACCCTCCCCAACCTCAGCGAGATTAAGTTACTCCTCCAAGGTCCTGGATGGGAGAAAAGGCATCCCTCCCTGTAAAGAGACAGGTACCCCTTATCATACCCAGTAAGATAGAGAAGAAGAGCAGGACGTCTGGCTCTGTGAGATGCACAGGGTGGTGTAAAAACAGGATTTAAGCTGCAGTCGTTTTTTCTTTTTTTTTACAATGGAGAACGTGATGATGAAGACTAACATTTCTGGCAATATTTTTTCTGGAAAGTTTTACTTTCAGCAAGCACAATTGTAAGTTTGGTTCATGTCTATAACGAAACGGACAATCAAATCTACATTGTATGAATATAATGGTTTAATATATATATATATTTTTTAATCAAATTGCTAGAATCTGGGGGCGAGAAAAGGTAATTTCAACGGTATCCCCTTTTAATCATGTCAAACCTTCCAAGCGGAACTGTGCCTGCTGTGATCTTAGTGGCATAAGAATACAGGTGATCACCTAAGAATTATACCCGCAGTGACATTACACTGCAGAGAACATTACATTTGACTTTGACTTAAATTTTTTTGTGTCAAAGCGGAAGAAAAATAAAAAAAAGTATGACAACTAAAACACTAATATATCTTGATTAGATTCATTTATTCAACCTCTTGAGTCAATACAGGGGTGGCAGGTAGCCTAGTGGTTAGAGTGTAGAGTTGGCAGGTAGCCTAGTGGTTAGAGTGTAGAGGCGGCAGGTAGCCTAGTGGTTAGAGTGTAGAGGTGGCAGGTAGCCTAGTGGTTAGAGTGTAGAGGTGGCAGGTAGCCTAGTGGTTAGAGTGTAGAGGTGGCAGGTAGCCTAGTGGTTAGAGTGTAGAGGCGGCAGGTAGCCTAGTGGTTAGAGTGTAGAGGTGGCAGGTAGCCTAGTGGTTAGAGTGTAGAGGCGGCAGGTAGCCTAGTGGTTAGAGTGTAGAGGTGGAAAGGTAGCCTAGTGGTTAGAGTGTAGAGGTGGCAGGTAGCCTAGTGGTTAGAGTGTAGAGGTGGCAGGTAGCCTAGTGGTTAGAGTGTAGAGGCGGCAGGTAGCCTAGTGGTTAGAGTGTAGAGGTGGAAAGGTAGCCTAGTGGTTAGAGTGTAGAGGTGGCAGGTAGCCTAGTGGTTAGAGTGTAGAGGCGGCAGGTAGCCTAGTGGTTAGAGTGTAGAGGTGGCAGGTAGCCTAGTGGTTAGAGTGTAGAGGTGGCAGGTAGCCTAGTGGTTAGAGTGTAGAGGCGGCAGGTAGCCTAGTGGTTAGAGTGTAGAGGTGGAAAGGTAGCCTAGTGGTTAGAGTGTAGAGGCGGCAGGTAGCCTAGTGGTTAGAGTGTAGAGGTGGCAGGTAGCCTAGTGGTTAGAGTGTAGAGGTGGCAGGTAGCCTAGTGGTTAGAGTGTAGAGGTGGCAGGTAGCCTAGTGGTTAGAGTGTAGAGGCGGCAGGTAGCCTAGTGGTTAGAGTGTAGAGGTGGCAGGTAGCCTAGTGGTTAGAGCGTTGGGCCGGTAACCGAAAGGTTGCTAAATTGAATCCCTGAGCTGACAAGGTAAAAATCTGACGTTTTGCCCCTGAACAAGGCAGTTAACCCACTGTTCCTAGGCTGTCATTGTAAATAAGAATTTGTTCTTAACTGACTTGCCTAGTTAAATGAAGGTAAATTAAAAAACATGTTAGGATCACCTTTGGCTGCGTTAAGCTGTGAGTGTTTTTGGGGTAAGTCTCTAAGAGCTTTGCATACCTGGATTGTACAATATTTGCCCATTATTCTTTAAAAAATTCTTCAAGCTCTGTCAAGTTGGTTGTTGATCATTGTGTGACAGCCAGCAACTCCAGTGTATATTTGCCCTTGTATTTTAGGTTATTGTCCTGCTGAAAGGTTAATTTGTCTCCCAGTGTCTTGTGGAAAGCAGAATTAACTAGGTTTTCCTCTAGGATTTTGCCTGTGCTGAGATTTATTATGTTCATTTTTATCCTAAATAACTCCCTATTCCTTGCCGATGACAAACATACCCATAACATGATACAGGCACCACCACGCTTGAAAATATGAAGAGTGGTACTCTGTGATGTGTTGTGTTCGATTTGCCCCAAACATAACACTTTGTATTCAGGAGGAAAAGTTAATTGCTTTGCCAAGTTTTTTTTTGCAATATTACTTTACTGTGTTATTGCAAACAGAATGTTTTTGAATATTTGTATTCTTCCTTCTTTTCACTTTGTCATTTAGGTTAGTATTGTGGAGTAACTACAAGGGTGTTGATCCATCCTCAGTTTTCTCCTATCACAGCCATTAAACTATGTATTTGTTTTAAAATCACCATTGCAATTCCTGAGCAGTTTCCTTCCTCTCTGGCATCCTTCTTAGGAAGGATGCCTGTATCTTTGTAGTGACTGAGTGTATTGATACACCACCCAAAGCATAATTGAAATTCACTTTTTGACAGAGGGACCTTACAGATAATTGTATGTGTCTGGTACAGAGATGGAGTAGACATAAAATAAATCATGTTAACCACTATTATAGCACACAGAGTGAGTCCATGCAACTTATTATGTGACTTATTAATCCTGTACATAACAAAGGGGTTGAACACTGATTGACTCAAGACATTACCTTTTTTTTTATTTGTAAAAAAAATAATCTAATAACTAAATTCCATTTTGACATTATGGACTATTGTGTGAAGATCAGTGACATAAAATCTATATTTAATATATTTTAAATTCAGGCTGTAACACAACAAAATGTGGAAAAAGTCAAGGGGTGTGAATACATTCTGAAGGCACTGTATGACCTGAAAAGTACAACTTTTCTTCAAGAAGAACATATAATTCCATTTTTTGTAGCTATATGGTATAAAGTTTATTCAATAAATACAGTTGAAGTCGGAAGTATATATACACCTTAGCCAAATACATTTAAACTCAGTTTTTCACAATTCCTGACATTTAATACTAGTAAAAATGTCTTGTTTTAGGTCAGTTAGGATCACCACTTTATTTTAAGAATGTGAAATGTCAGAATAATAGTAGAGAGAATGATTTATTTCAGCTTTTCTTTCTTTCATCACATTCCCAGTGGGTCAGAAGTTTACATACACTCAATTAGTATTTGGTAGCATTGCCTTTAAATTGTTTAACTTGGGTCAAACTTTTCAGGTAGCCTTCCAAAAGCTTCCCACAATAAGTTTGGTGAATTTTGGCCCATTCCTCCTGACAGAGCTGGTGTAACTGAGTCAGGTCTGTAGGCCTCCTTGCTCGCACACACTTTTGCAGTTCTGCCCACACATTTTCTATGTGATTGAGGTCAGGGCTTTGTGATGGCCACTCCAATACCTTGACTTTGTTGTCCTTAAGCCATTTTGCCACAACTTTGGAATTATGCTTGGTGTCATTGTTCGTTTGGAAGACCCATTTGCGACCAAACTTTAAATTCCTGACTGATGTCTTGAGACGTTGCTTCAATATATCCACATAATTTTCCTATCTCATGATGCCATCTATTTTGTGAAGTGCACCAGTACATCCTGCAGCTACTGTATTAGCTGGCTAGCCCTTCTAATGTGTGTAAAAGCTACTGTGTTACCTAGCTATCCCTACTAATGTAAATAAAAGCTATTATATTAACTAGCTAGCCCTACTAATGTAAATAAAAGCTACTGTATTAGCTAGCTAGCCCTTCTACTGTATGTTAAAGCTAGTGTATTACCTAGCAAGCCCTACTAATGTAAATAAAAGCTACTGTATTAGCTAGCTAGCCCTACTAATGTAAATAAAAGCTACTGTATTAGTTAGCTAGCCCTACTAATGTAAATAAAAGCTACTGTATTAGTTAGCTAGCCCTACTAATGTAAGCCTTGGCTTGTGCGAGCTGCAACGGCGCATGGGAGCAGGTGCCTATCTTTGGATTCTGTAGCTTGAGACAGCTTGATGTTGTAGTGTGGTAATATTTATCATATAGCCTAAGGGTATATTAAAACATACCTCATATATGAGCCATAATAACATTATGCAATTAATATGTTAACACATTCTATTAAATTAATTATCTTTATCTAATTGCATTTAACATTATAGTAAAACCATGTGCAATCAAGTATTAGTTGACTAAAGTCAAGTAATGGTCATGAGAAGGGAATATCAAAGCAGGTATTATTTAATGACTTTGTCAAATGAATGGATTCACATACAAGGCATAACGCTTAATTTACAAGCATTAACAAGCATTACAAGGCATTATTCTAGACATAACGATCTTAGAAGAACAAAGAGATGCCTACTAGACCAGAAGCCTAGAAGCCTAGGAAATTAGAAAATATCATTCAACCTCCAATAGACAGGATAAGAGAGAGAACAACAGACCTTCATTTAATTATTTACCAGATCTGACTTGTTTGTATTAAAAATCTATTGTTGACCAATCAACAGACCAAACCAAAAGTTATAAAACTAAGATATACAATCAGATCAAATCAGCCAACATCCTCTAGGAAGGGAGGTCAAATCTATGTGTGTTGACATGAGAGGTAGGGTAGGACAATTGTATACAGACAGTGTTGTCAGAGTTTACCCAGAACAAGCAGATGTAACGACAGCAATCATGCATTCATATACAGCAGATAGCTTCAGAGTTCTTTACAGGGTAACGCTAAAGCAGGCATGTTAGGTACACTGTATCTATCATACATTAATCAGTCCTCTGGATACTGTACAGTATAGCATTCAAACTCAACTCTGAACCTCAAAGTCAGTTCAACTTTTATTCATTGTTCCCCCTCGAATCAGGGACTGATTAGACCTGGGACACCAGGTGGGTACAATCAATTATCAGGCAGAACAGAAAACCAGCAGGCTCCAGACCACGTAGGGTAAGAGTTGAATACCCCTGGTGTAGAGAGAGAGAGAGAGATATATTTTGAGATACTTATCTAGAGATACTGAGATACATTTTGGCCCCTCATAGGGAGGAAGGGCGTACTGACCCTTGGGCATTGCCTTAGGCCATTTGCCATGCGGACAGAGGTGACAGAAAGCACATGAATTAGAGCCGAGCATACACTGTACAAGTACACCCCCTGGACAGGACGCTAGTCTATCACAGGGACTTACAGTACCCCCAATCTATCGCTTTCATGCTGAGTGCCAAGCAGAGACGCATGGAGTCCCATTTTTTTTGTCTATTTTTTAGGTATGACTCGGCCAGGGGATCAAACTTCCAACCTGCCAATCTCAGGGCAGACAGTCTAACACAAGGCCACTGAGTTGGTAGGATGCAACACTGTATAATATGCTTGAATCTCAAGTCGAGTCCCGAGTTCTTTGGTACATGTAGGCTATAAGATGAGGTCCAACAATCTTTGAAAACTACATTTTCATCATGTAGAAAACTAGCTCACTTACAGTGTTGAACATAATAAACTCAGTGTACTGTTCTGGCCCAAAATAAGTTAATCACACTGTGGTAAAAATTACCCCATTTTTGTGGTAACATGTTGATGCATTACATATTAGACAGTGTTGTAGAAAATCACTTAGTTTGGACTCGAACACTAGGGACTTATCTACATCACTGTCTAATATGAAAAGCAGCAACATGTTACCGCGACAATTGTGTCATTTTTACTGCAATGTGATTAAACTTATTTTGGTCCAGAATCGTACACTGACTGTGCTACTGCACTAGCTGTGTCGATTACAGGCTTAGTTTAATGCTATGATCATATACAGTGTATGTGTTTGTGTGTGTGTGTGTGCACGTGCGTGCACGTGAGTGCAGGGTGCATGTGTAATGGTGGGCTTGTTCTTGTCAACGTTGGAAGTGCACTTTGGCACAATCCACTAATTAAAGGCAAACGCAGAGTCACATCAACACAGCTCTGCCAAGGCTGTGGTTTTGGCACTTTGAACATGATGGGCCCTGTGCAGGCAAGACATGGAAAATGGGCCTCCCTTTTCTCTAGCTAATTAGACATGTCGTTTGGTGCCTTAACATGCAGACACACGTCAAAAGGTGTCCTATACGCTTGTAATGTGAAACGAGGGCCTCACACAGAGCTCAGGATTCAAAGCAATGACTAGGACTGTCACCACTCATACGCTATAGATACAAAAGTATGTGGATTCGTCAATTTCAGCCACACCCGTTGCTGACAGGTGTATAAAATCGAGCATACAGTCATGCAATCTCCATAGGAAAACATTGACGGTAGAATGACCTTACTGAAGAGCTCAGTGACTTTAAACGTGGCACCGTCACAGGATGCCACCTTTCCAACAAGCCAGTTCGTCAAATTTCAGCCCTGCAAGTGCTGCCCCAGGTAAGTGATGTTATTGTGAAGTAGAAACGTCTAGGGGCAACAACGGATCAGCTGGAAATGGTAGGCCACACAAGCTCACAGAACTGGATCGACAAGTGATGAAGTGCGTAGCTCGTAAAAATAGTCTGTCCTCCGTTGCAACACTACCGAGTTCCAAAGTGTAGCACTCCCTTCTGTCATCATGAAGTGCTTTGAGAGACTCGTCCACAGACGATGCAATAGCCATCACACTGCACACTGCCCTATACCATCTGGACAAGAGGAATACCTATGTAAGAATGCTGTTCATTGACTACAACTCAGCATTCAACACCATAGTACCCTCCAAGATCATCATTAAGCTTGAGGCCCTGGGTCTCAACCCCGTCCTGTGCAACTGGATCCTGGACTTTATGATGGGTAGGAAACAACATCTCCACTTAGCTGATCCTCAACACTGAGGCCCCACAAAGGGTGCATGCTCAGCCCCCTCCTGTACTCCCAGTTCGCCCATGACTGCGTGGCCATGCACGCCTCCAAATCAATCATCAAGTTTGCAGATGACACAACAGTAGTGGGCTTGATTACCAACAATGATGAGACAGCCTACAGGGAGGAGGTGAGGGCACTCGGAGTGTGGTATCAGGAAAACAACCTCTCACTCAACGTCAGCAAAACAAAGGAGATGATCGTGGACGTTAGGAAACAGCAGAGGGAGCACATCAACGGGACTGTAGTGGAGAAGGTGGAAAGTTTTAAGTTCCTCCGCGTACACATCACAGACAAACTGAAATGGTCCAACCACACAGACAATGTGGTGAAGAAGGCGCAAAAGTGCCTCTTCAACCTTAGGAGGCTGAAGACATTTTCCTTTGGCACCTAAAACCTTGACAAACTTTTACAGATGCACAATTGAGAGCATCCTGTCGGGTTGTATCACTGCCTGGTACGACAACTGCACCGCCCTCAACCGCAAGGCCCTCCAGAGGGTGGTGCGGTCTGCACAACGCATCACCGGGGTCAAACCACCTGCCCCCCAGGACACCTACACCACCCGATGTCACAGAAAGGCCAAAAAGATCATAAAGGACAACAACCACCCAAGCCACTGCCTGTTCACCCCGCTACCATCCAGGAGACGAGGTCAGTACAGGTGCATCGAAGCAGGGACAGAGAGACTGAAAGACAGCTTCTGGCTCAAGGCCATCAGACTGTTAAACAGCAATCACTAACTCAGAGAGGCTGCTGCCGACATACAGACTCAAATCATTGGCCACTTTAATAAATTGATAACTAGTCACTTTAAACAATGCCACTTTAATAATGTTTACATACAGTTGAAGTCAGAAGTTTACATACACCTTAGCCAAATACATTTAAACACAGTTTTTCACAAATTCTGACATTTAATCCTAGTAAAAAATCCCTGTCTTAGGTCAGTTAGGATCACCACTTTATTTTAAGAATGGGAAATGTCAGAATAATAGTAGAGAGAATTATTTATTTCAGCTTTTATTTCCTTCATCATATTCCCAGTGGGCCAAAAGTTTAAATACACTCAATTAGTCTTTGGTAGCATAGCATTTTACCCATATTAAACAATTGAAACGTTTTGGGTAGCCTTCCACAAGCTTCCCACAATACGTTGTGTGGATTTTGTCCCATTCCTCCTGACAGAGCTGGTGTAACTGAATCAGATTTGTAGGCCTCCTTGCTTGCACACTCTTTTTCAGTTCTGTCCACACATGTTCTGTAGGATTGAGGTCAGGGCTTTGTGATGGCCACTTCAATACCTTGACTTTGTTGTCCTTAAGCCATTTTGCCACAACTTTAGAAGTATGCTTGGGGTTATTGTCCATTTGGAAGACCCATTTGCGACCAAGCTTTAACTTCCTGACTGATGTCTTGAGATGTTGCTTCAATATATCCACATAAATGTCTCATGATGCCATCTATTTTGTGAAGTGCACCAGTCCCTCCTGCACAAAGCACCCCCACAACATGATGCTGCCACCCCTGTGTTTCACAGTTGGGATGGTGTTCTTCGGCTTGCAATCCTCCCCCTTTTTCATAACGATGGTTATTATGGCAAAACTGTTCTATATTTGTTTCATCAGACCAGATTACATTTCTCCAAAAAGTATGATCTTTGTCCCCATGTGCAGTTGCAACCTGGAGTCTGGCTTTTTATGGCGGTTTTGGAGCAGTGGCTTCTTCCTTGCTGAGCGGCCTTTCAGGTTATGTCGATATAGGACTAGTTTTACTGTGGATATAGATACTTTGTATCTGTTTCCTCTAACATCTTCACAAGGTCCTTTGCTGTTGTTCTGGGATTGATTTGCACTTTTTGCACCAAAGTACGTTCATCTCTAGGAGACACAACACTTCTCCTTCCTGAGCGGTATGACAGCTGCGTAATCCCATGGTGTTTATAATTGCGTACTATTGTTTGTATAGAAGAACACGGTACCTTCAGGCATTTGGAAATTGCTCCCAAGGTTGAACCAGACTTGTGGAGGTCTAATATTTTTTTCTGATGTCTTGGCTGTTTCATTTGATTTTCCCAGGATGTCAAGCAAAGAGGCACAGAGTTTGAAGGTAGGCCTTGAAATACCTCCACAGTTACACCTCCAAATGACACAAATGATGTTAATTAGCCTACCAGAAACCTTTAAAGCCATGACTTAATTTTCTGGAATTTTCCAAGCAGTTAAAAGGCACAGTTACTATATTGTATGTAAACTTCTGACCCATTGGAAATGTGATACAGTGAATTGTAAGTGAAATAATCTGTCTGTTAACAATTGTTGGAAAACCTACTTGTCCTAACCGACTTGCCAAAACTACAGTTTGTTAACAAGACATTTGTGGAGTGGTTGAAAAACTAGTTTTATTGACTCAAACCTAAGTGTATGTAAACTTCCGACTTCAACTGTATCTTACTCTTCTCATCTCATATGTACAGTATATACTCTGTCTTATACCATCTATTGCATCTTGCCATTGCCGCTCGGCCATCACTCATCAATATATTTATATGTACATGTTCTTATTCCATCAATTTTGATTTGTATGTATTACTGTAGGTAGTTGTTGTGGAATTGTTAGATTACTTGTTAGATATTACTGCACTGTCGGAACTAGAAGCACAAGCATTTTGCTACACTCGCATTAACATCTGCTAACCCTGTGTATGTGACCAATAAAATTTGATTTGATTTGAACTGCCTCTGGAAGCAACGTTAGCACAATAACTGTTTGTCAGGAGTTTCATGAAATGGGTTTCCATTGCTGAGCAGCCGCACACAAGCCTAAGATTACCATGTGCAATGCCAAGCATCAGCTGGAGTGGTGTAAAACGTGCCTCTGTTGGACTCTGAAGCAGAGGAAACACGTCATCTGGAGTGATTAATCACAATTCTTCATCTGGCAGTCCAACAGACGAATCTGGGTTTGGCGGATGCCAGGAGAACGCTACCTGCCCAATGCATAGTGGCAACTGTAAAGTTTGGTGGAGTAGGAAAAATGGTCTGGGGCTGTTTTTCAAGGTTTGGACTAGGCCCCTTAGTGCCAGTGAAGGGAAATCTTAATGCTACAGCATACATTCTAGACGATTCTGTACTTCCAATTTTGTTGCAACAGTTTGGGGAAGGCCCTTTGTTGTGTCAGCATGGCATTGGCCCCGTGCACAAAGCGAGGTCCAATCAGAAAGGGTTTGTCGAGATCGGTGTGGAAGAACTTGACTGGTCTGCGCAGAGCCCTCAACCCCATCAAACACCTTTGGGATGAATTGTAACACCAACTGCGAGGCAGGCCAAATCGCCCAACATCAGTACCAACGTCACTAATGTTCTTATGGCTGAATGGAAGCAAGTCCCGCAGCAACAATCCAACATCTAGTGGAAAGCCTTCCCAGAAGAGTGGAGGCTGTTCTATCAGCAAAGGGGGGACCAACTCCTTATTAATGCCATTGATTTTGGAATGAGATGTTCAACAAGCGTTTTTTTGGTAATGTAGTATAGAGTTCCGGTTCCATAGGTTTGATATGTTGCCCGATGGATGCAACGCCGTTTTGGGAATCTCTGATCATATTGATCATCACATTGTTTTGATGCACCTTTTCTGTCATAAAGACAGTTTCTCTGTTACTGAAGAGTCGGTAGGCTTGTCCCAAGGACTACATCCACACATGTAGTGTTTTTGCAGACTGGGCATGGCAATCAAGCGGCTATGTGCCAGCACAGTGATTTTTAACGCCGAAACTAATCATCATCTGGCGTGCCATCTGTCCCCGAGTGCCACATATTCACTGGGTAGAAATCCTTGTAGAAGGATGTATTTGCTTATCCTCTGCCTGACTACCTGCTTTGTAGAGGATGCTTTGCAACACATTTCAATGTGAGCAGCTTGTCATTACACGGCTCTGCAGCATTCAGAGTAAAATGTGTATTTTATTTTATTGCCTTTATCTAACCACGGAAGTTATTGAGAACACATTATCTTTTACAATAACGACTGGTCAACACGTGTTCATGCCATCAAGAAATCCACAACTGATATTTCGGCCATTCCAATTCGACATTGAATTGGCATAATCTGAACTGCCAAAATCTGTCAGAATCTCATCCCAATCCGTTTGTTTACTCACATATGTATTTTTCAACACCACCATTCTATTTTACAAGAGCTCAGTGAGTGTCTGGATGGGAAGAGAGAGTGAGAGCAGGCGCTTGATCTACAGTCAGACAGTCTGCGTCCTCGGAGGAGCTCCCCAAAGTGAGCTCGGAGCGGAGTGCTTGACATAAGACAGCGCCATCCGCCTTTTTGCGAGTGCCCTTTTCTCTGACAAGTGAGCCAGCACGTCTAATTAAATCGATTTTGTGGTTACTGCAGCTCAGGTATGACTTCCTCATTCCAACATTCCACTTCTGGCCCAGGACTCCTAACACTGAAATTAACCTTTAGTCGCTATGATAATCACTGTGGAAAGTGGAGGAGAAAGGAAGAGGAAGGGTGGAGAGGAAGGGTGGAGATTTGTGTGTGTGTGTGTGTGTGGGGGGGGTAAATCAAATCAAAAATCAAATCAAATGTATTTCTATAGCCCTTCGTACATCAGCTGATATCTAAAAGTGCTGTACAGAAACCCAGCCTAAAACCCCAAACAGCAAGCAATGCAGGTGTAGAAGCACGGTGGCTAGGAAAAACTCCCTAGAAAGGCCAAAACCTAGGAAGAAACCTAGAGAAGAACCAGGCTATGTGGGGTGGCCAGTCCTCTTCTGGCTGTGCCGGGTGGAGATTATAACAGAACATGGCCAAGATGTTCAAATGTTCATAAATGACCAGCATGGTCGAATAATAATAAGGCAGAACAGTTGAAACTGGAGCAGCAGCACGGTCAGGTGGACTGGGGACAGCAAGGAGTCATCATGTCAGGTAGTCCTGGGGCATGGTCCTAGGGCTCAGGTCCTCAGAGAGAGAGAGAAAGAAAGAGAGAAGGAGAGAATTAGAGAACGCACACTTAGATTCACACAGGACACCAAATAGGACCGGAGAAGTACTCCAGATATAACAAACTGACCCCAGCCCCCCGACACATAAACTACTGCAGCATAAATACTGGAGGCTGAGACAGGAGGGGTCAGGAGACAATGTGGCCCCATCCGAGGACACCCCCGGACAGGGCCAAACAGGAAGGATATAACCCCATCCACTTTGCCAAAGCACAGCCCCCACACCACTAGAGGGATATCTTCAACCACCAACTACCCATCCTGAGACAAGGCTGAGTATAGCCCACAAAGAGGGGGGGGGGGGGGCGCCAACCCAGACAGGATGACCACATCAGTGAATCAACCCACTCAGGTGACGCACACCCCTCCAGGGACGGAGGACTAAACCCCTCTGCTCCTGGGCACGGTGCTGTGACTTTTCCCGATCTCAATTTACCAAAAATGGAAGAAATTCTGCTTTGAAATTTTATTTAACCTTTATTTTGACAGGAAAGACGTATTGAGACCTAGGTTTCTTTTCCAAATGTGCCCTGTATAATCCAATATACACTTATATACAGTAATAATCTAAGATGGTTTAACAGTGCAGACGTTGTTTGTTGTTCTGCCATGTAAATTTAGTTAAATTTTTTATTTTTTTGTATATAATCTCTTTTTAAATTTTTAAATTAAACATACCTTCCGGCAACCCGCCTCACCCAATGTGATACGGCTCAGCTATTTTTAGACCTTATAGCCAGAGCCTCCATCAGAAGCTAACCAGCTAATTAGCTACTAGCTATTTAGTCATTGTTAGCCACTGCTAGTGGCCTTTACCTTTAGCACAGACACTGCTTTTAGCCTGGATAATACTTGCCAGTCTGCCAGTCTGCACAGTGCGATATCAACCCTGAGCATACCGGACTGTTTTCTCCACTACAACACCGGATTCCTGCCGTAAGCCCTGGACCATTACTCCTGATCATCCCAGCTAGCTAGCTGCCACCGAGTGACTCAGCCCCGAAGCTAGCCTTGAGCCAGGCCCATCTCCCGGCCTGCTGAGTGGATCCGATCCATCACGACTGGTCTACCGATGTAAATCCATCCATTGTGCCCTCAACCGACCTTTGCCGGACGTTGGTGAAGATGCTTCTACTAGCCCCGGCCTGCTAACGTTTTTGAACGCTGCGTCTTCCGCTTGCTAACGACTACCCAGCGGCTTCCCTGTTTCATCTACTGCTGTTCACTGGACCCTATAATCACTTGGCTACATAGCTGATGCCTGCTGAACTGTTCATTAATCACGGTACTCCATTTTTGTTAATCTGTCAGCTCCAGCCTCGAACTCAGGCCCTGTGTGTAGTTAACTGTCCCTCTCTGCCCATTCATCGCCATTTTACCTGTTGTTGTTGTCTTAGCTGATTAGCTGTTGTTGTCTTACCCGTTCTTGTCTTAGCTAGCTCTCACAATCAACACCTGTGATTGCTTTATGCCTCGCTTTATGTCTCTCTCTAATGTCAATATGCCTTGTATACTGTTGTTTAGGATAGTTATCATTGTTTTGGTTTACTGCGGAGCCCCATGTCCCACTCAACATGCCTCAGATACCTCTTTTGTCTCACCTCCCAGACATGCGGTGACGTCACCCAGCATAACTAGTGCGTCCAGAGATGCAACCTCTTATCGTCACTCAATGCCTAGGTTTTACTCTATTGTACCCGCACCCTACCATACCCCTGTATGTACATTATGGCCTGAATCTATCCTACCACAACCAGAAATCTGCTCCTTTTATTCTCTGTCCCCAACACACCAGACTACCAGTTTTGATAGCCTTTAGCCAAACCCTCGTCCTACTCCTCCTCTCTTCCTCGGGTGATGTAGAGGTTAACCCAGGCCCTGTGTGTCCCCAGGCGCTCTCATTTGTTGACTTCTGTAATGGTAAGAGCCTTGGTTTCTTGCATGTTAACATCAGAAGCCTCCTCCTTAAGTTTATTTTACTCACTGCTCTAGCACACTCTGTCAACCCTGATGTCCTTGCCGTGTCTGAATCCTGGCTTAGGAAGGCCACCAACAATTCTGAGATTTCCATCCCCAACTACAACATTTTCCATCAAGATAGAACTGCCAGAGGGGGAGCAGTTGCAATCTACTGCAGAGATAGCCTGCAAAGTTCTGTCATACTTTCCAAGTCTATGCCCAAACAGTTCGAGCTTCTAATTTTAAAAATTGATCTCTCTAGAAATAAGTCTCTCACTATTGCTGCCTGTAATAGACCCCTCTCAGCTCCCAGCTGTGCCATGGGCACCATATGTGAATTGATTGCCCCCCATCTATCTTCAGAGTTCATTCTGTTAGGTGATCTAAACTGGGAAATGCTTAACACCCCAGCAGTCCAACAATCTAAACTAGATGCCTTCAATCCCACACAAATTATCAAGGAACCCACCAAGTACAACCCTGAATCCGTAAACATGGGCACCCTCATAGACATTATCTTGACCAACTTGCCCTCCAAATACACCTCTGCTGTTTCAATCAGGATCTCAGCAATCACTGCCTCATTGCCTGCATCCGCATCCGTGGTCAAACAACCACCCCTCATCACTGTAAAACACTCCCTAAAACACTTCTGTGAGCAGGCCTTTCTAATCGACCTGGCCCGGGTATCCTGGAAGGATATTGACCTCATCCCGTCAGTAGAGGATGCCTGGTCGTTCTTTAAAGGTAATTTCCTCACCATCTTAAATAAGCATGCCACATTTAAAAAAAATGTAGAACTAAGAACAAATATAGCCCTTGGTTCACTCCAGACCTGACTGCCCTCGACCAGCACAAAAACATCCTGCAGCGGACTGCACTAGCATCAAATAGTCCCCGCGATATGCAACTTTTCAGGGAAGTCAGGAACCAATACAATCAGTCAGTTAGGAAAGCAAAGGCTAGCTTTTTCAAACAGAAATTTGCATGCTGTAGCTCTGTCTTCAAAAGGTTTTGGGACACTGTAAAGTCCATGCAGGAAGCTTGGCCCCAGTGATGTACTGGACCGTTTTCTCTACCCTCTGTAGTGCCTTGCTGTTTGAGGCCGAGCAGTTGCCATGCCAGGCAGTGATGCAACCAGTCAGGATGCTCTCGATGGTGCGCTGTCAAACCTTTTCAGGATCTCAGGACCCATGCCAAATCTTTTTAGTCTCCTGAGGGGGAATAGGTTTTGTCATGCCCACTTCATGAATGTCATGGTGTGCTTGGACCATGCTAGTTTGTTGGTGATGTGGACACCAAGGAACTTGAAGCTCTCAACCTGCTCCACTGCAGCACCGTCGATGAGAATGGGGGTGTGCTCGGTCCTCTTTTTCCTGTAGTCCACAGTCATCTCCTTTGTCTTGATCACGTTGAGGGAGAGGTTGATATCCTGGCACCAATCGGCCAGGTCTCTGACCTCCTCCCTATAGGATGTCTCGTTGTTGTCGGTGATCAGGCCTAGCGCTGCTGTGTCATCAGCAAATTTAATGATTGCTGCAAAGAAACCACTACTGAAGGACACTAATAAGAAGAAGAGACTTGCTTGGGCCAGGAAACATGCGCAATGGACATTAGACCGGTAAACTCTGTCCTTTGGTCTGATGAGTCCAAATGTGAAATCTTTGGTTCCAACCACCCTGTTGGAATGCAGAGTAGGTGAACAGATGATCTTCACATGTGTGGTTCCCACCGTGAAGCGTGGAGGAGGAGGTGTGATGGTGTGGGGGTGTTTTTCTGGTGACACTGCCTGTGATTTATTTAGAATTCAAGGCACACTTAACCAGCATGGCTACCACAGCATTCTGCAGCGATACGCCATCCCATCGGGTTTGCGCCTAATGGGACTATCATTTGTTTTTCAACAGGACTATTACCCAATACACCTCCAGGCTGTGTAAGGGCTATTTGACCAATGAGGAGAGTGATGGAGTGCTGCATCACCTGACCTTAACCAAATTGAGATGGTTTGGGATGAGTTGGTCCGCAGAGTGAAGGAAAAGCAGCCAACAAGTACTCAGCATATGTGGGAACTAGGATCCTCACGACTTAACTAATCCTGTAAACTGACTGGTTAGGCAACTCAGATTTGTATACTTCAACAGCAAAGTTAGATAAGACGGAAGTTTATGACGTAGGGCCTTGTTAAAACAAAAGGGGAGTAATGTAGAGCTCTACAGGTCTTTAGTGAAGCCAACCTTTTGATACATGATACAGTGATTGGGGCGGCAGGGTAGCCTAGTGGTTAGAGCGGTGGACTAGAAACCGGAAGGTTGCAAGTTCAAATCCCTGAGCTGTCTAGCAGAATCTAGCTGACAAGGTACAAATCTCTTGTTCTGGCCCACTGTTCCTAGGCCGTCATTGAAAATAAGAATTTGTTCTTCACTGACTTATATAAAGGTTTAAAAAATGAGTATCAAAACTGTCACCTGTAGCAAAATTAAGTGCATTATGGTAGATAGAATCCAAAGGTTTAAGATTAGTAGCAGATAAAAATATTGACTGAATAGTATGTAATAATCTGCTTCATACTGCTTAGAGAAAGACGTTATCTGTTTCTGGAGAAAAAGACAACTTTAACGATATGTTTTTTAAATGCCAAATCCATATCAATCCAAATGCCTAAGTTTATATATGCGGGAACATGTTCAATTGGAGAACCATCTAATGAGTGAACATGTAATTAATCTGAAACATTCTTACAAGAGTATATTAACCACAGCATGCATTTAATTTCAAGTTCTAAATCAGCAAGGGATTCCTGCATAGTTATAACATCTGACTGTAGTTTTGACTCAGCCAGGTCAACAGTCGGGGCGAGAGTATCATCCGCATCTAGATCAAGTTTACATTTTTTTGTTACAGATTGACCAATGGTGTTTATATAAATAGTGAAGAGAACAGGCCCCAAAATCGACCCCTGTGGAACACAGTTTTTTTTTACTGCAGTAATTTTGCAGTGTAATTGCAGTTATTCAGTTATTCCAAAATACTAAAATCGACTGCAGTTACTGTACTTTTACTGCAGTATCAAAACGGCAATCTGTTTTTGTACGCCTCACGTTGGCCCGAGTTCTGAAACCATGAACAGGCGTCAGAGCTCAGGCTTATCGAGGACAACTTAGTCAATAAAATAGCGTGATCAACAGTATCAAGAGTTTTGACTGGTTCACAAACAAAGCAGCACATTTCATGTTAGTGTGTAAAGCATTGACAAGATCATTAACTACTAAAGTGGTAGCTGTATTAGTGCTATGTCCAGGACTAAACCCTGATTGGTTTACATTCTAAATACATTTCTCAGATAAAAAAAGAGCAAAGTTGTACATTTACCAAGGATTCTAGAATAATGATAGAATAATAATGATTAAGATCTCTACTATCCCCGTCCTTATGAAGTGGCAGCACAAGAGCTGATTTCCATACTTTAGGAATATTTCCTGATAACAATGATAAATAACTAATGTGGGTTATTGAGCCAACAATGATGGGCACTGCACACTTAAGAAGACCAGGATCCAATTGGTTGGCCCTCTGTGGATTTCTTGTTGTTTATTGCTAGCAAAGCATCCAGGACTTATTTTTCTGTAAATAACCTAAAAGAAAAGCGTTGACTATCATTTCTCTGATCATTCAGAAAGTTTCCCCCTATCAGCATCCAGCTCAATATCATTGTGAATAGGCTTAGAAGTTATTTCAAAGAGCCCGCTGAAATAAAATCGGGATTAAATGCATCAATGATGGCATTTTTTCCCCATAATGAGGCCAGTGTCTGAATTAATTTGTTGTGGCAGAAAGGAGGAAGTAGAACCCTTCAGGAATTTGACAGTTATCCAGAATTTTGCCGGTTCCATTACAATGCGAATGAGCGGTTACATAATAATCAGATTTAGCCTTTCAGATTTTCAGACAATGATTCCGCAGTTGCTTAACAGCTTGCCAGTCCGGGCCTAAGCCTGTGTTCCTGGCCTTGACCCAAGCATCCTCTCTTTTATGAATTACTTCTGATCATTCTGGAGTGTACCAAGGCATTCAATCTACCTTTAACCCTGAATTATTTGAATGGAACATGATTATCCACAATAGTATTGGTTCATCTGCAAAAAGGCTCAAAGCTAAATCGGGTTCAGCAATAGCTGAAATACAACCAAGGCTGTTCAGCCTGTTCGCTGAAGTTTTTAAAGTTCCTCTTTTTGATGACAGGAGACTTCGATTTTTGCATTCTCACATCTCTAACACAAACAACTGGATGATGATCAATAATATCTTTGGCGAAGACGCCAGTAGAAACATACACTGAAAGTAGAAAACATTAAGGACACCTTCCTGATATTGAGTTGGACCCGCCCCTTTTGCCATCAGAACAGCCTCAATTCGTCGGGGCAGGGACTCAAGGTGTCAAAAGAATTCCACAGGGATAATGGCCCATATTGACTCCAATGCTTCTTAAAGTTGTATCAAGTTGGCTGCATGTCCTTTGGGTGGTGGACCATTCTTGATGCACACGGAAAACTGTTGAGTGTGAAAAACCCAGCAGCGTTGCAGTTCTTGACACAAACCGGTGCACCTGGCATCTACTGCCACACCCCGTTCAAAGGCACTTAAATATTGTATCATGCCCATTCACCCTCTGAATGGTACACATACACAATCCATGTCTCAATTGTCTCAAGGCTTAAAAATCCATCTTTAACCTGTCTCCTCACCATCACAGAAATGGACATCAATAAGGGGATCATAGTTTTCGCCTGGATTCACCTGGTCAGTCTATGTCATGGAAAGAGAAGGTGTACTTAATGTTTTGTATATTCAGTGTATTTCTTTGGTGTATTCGTTAAAATAAGATCAATCAGAGATGACTAGGGTTAGCGTTGGGCCGTGTAGGCTTTGTCACCAGCTGGGTTAGGTTTAGTTCATTACACATGTTTCGTCTGAAGCCTGCATTTCCCAATCATAATTTAGGTCACCCAGGATAATAACCTCTGATTTAGTAAAATAAGACAACAAACTTGACCCTTATAACAGTTATGGATACATTTTCCCGCCAGACAAAGACTTAAAGATAATAGCTTGAATTGTTTGGCAAGGGAAATGGATTTCAGTAAAGCCACAGAGAAATTATTTTTAATAAAAATGGCCACTCCACCACCTCTAACCTTTCTGTCAGCTCTGAACACATGATAACCCTTAATATTAATAATACCAGTCCAGAATGTCCGGATTCGTCTGCATTGGCCAGATCGTAATGTAATCCAGTTTAGGAAGTGAGCTCCTAATGTCCAGATGCATCAACCCAACCCATTTTTAAAGTCACATGGAAACTCCAACCCAAACAAGCTACGTTCAATAGGCGGTTGCAGGCCTTGTCTGATGGTTGATGTTGATATAGATGGTATAAGATTGCATAGAACCGCACCGTTTGGTCTATCCCTATTACGAAGGAGTAGAAATTTGAATTACTTTTCCAAGGTTAGCACCCTTGGGCCTGAGGACACAGCCAATGTCAATATGAGGAACTCTGAGTAATGGAATGTTATAAACGGACTTACATGAGCTTCGGTTGCTGTATATTTCTTCGTATTTCTCATGCGGTTTTTTGTATTATTACATTGTTATTGATTATTACGTTGTTGGGTTTTGAGTTTACAAGAAAGGCATTTCACTGTACTTGTGCATGTGACATTACAACGTGTAACTATCAGCCCAAGCCCTCTATGTGACGTGAAAACCAAGGGGGTTTTCAAGTTTATAGAATTGACATTTGAACTATATTGTACAAAAATACAGTATAAACGCAACATGCAACAATTTCAAATATATTACAGTTCATATAAGGAAATCAGTCAATTTAAATAAATAAATTGTGCCCTAATCTACGGATTCCACATGACTGGGAATACAGATATTAATTTGTTGGTCACAGATACATTTTTCTTTTTAAAGGTAGGGGTATATCAGAAAACCAAGTCAGGATCTGGTTTGACCACAATTTGCCTCATGCATTATGACACATCTCCGAGAGTTGATCAGGCTGTTGATTATGGCTTGTGAAATGTTGTCCCACTCCTCATCAATGGCTGTGTGAAGTTGCTGGATATTGGCTGGAACTGGAACACGATGTCGTAGGCGTCAATCCAGGGCATTCCAAATATGCTCAATGGGTGACATGTCTGGAGAGTATGCAGGCCATAGAAGAACTGGGACATTTTCAGCTTCCAGGAATTTTGAAGCTGATCTGTGACATTGTGTTGTGTGACAAAATGGCACATTTTAGAGTGGCCTTTTACAGTTCCCAGCACAAGGTTCAGCTGTTTAATGATCATGCTGTTAAATCAGCTTCTTGAATACGCCACACCTCTCAGGTGGATGGATTACCTTGGCAAAGGAGAAATGCTCATTAACAGGGATGTAAACAAATTTGTGCACACAATTTGAGAGAAATACGCTTTTTGTGCAAACAGTAAGAACAATTTCTGAGATATTTTATTTCAGCTCAACAAACAAGGGACCAACTCTTTAAATGTTGCATTTATAAAAGTGTAAAACCACAGGCCACAGTGTGAACGCCATAGGATGTTTTTGTGTTGGTTAAGGCAGGCAGGTCTGGAGAGAACCAAGGGCCTATATCTGTTCCTGGTTCTAAATTTCTTGAATGGGGTATGCTTATTTAGGATGGTGAGGAAGGCATTTAAAAAAAAATAACCAGGCATCCTCTACTGACGGGATGAGATCAATATCATCCTCTACTGACGGGATGAGATCAATATCATCCTCTACTGACGGGATGAGATCAATATCATCCTCTACTGACGGGATGAGATCAATATCATCCTCTACTGACGGGATGAGATCAACATCATCCTCTACTGACGGGATGAGATCAATATCATCCTCTACTGACGGGATGAGGTCAATATCATCCTCTACTGACGGGATGAGATCAATATCATCCTCTACTGACGGGATGAGATCAACATCATCCTCTACTGACGGGATGAGGTCAATATCATCCTCTACTGACGGGATGAGATCAATATCATCCTCTACTGACGGGATGAGATCAATACCATCCTCTACTAACGGGATGAGGTCAATATCATCCTCTACTGACGGGATGAGATCAATATCATCCTCTACTGACGGGATGAGGTCAATATCATCCTCTACTGACGGGATGAGATCAATATCATCCTCTAACAAGTCACATCTGACAGTTTCCCAACATACACGTAAATCTAAGTAAGGATTAAGTATACATATATGTCAGAGCGACATTGGACTAAACTCCAGTGGCATTGTATAGAATACAGTATAAACATATGAGATGGGTGATGCAATATTTACACACAATTAAAGATACCGTAGAATAGTATAGAGTACAGTTTATACATATGAGATGAGTCATGCAAGATACGGAGACATTATTAAAGTGGCTAGTGATCCATTTCCTTAAAGTGGCTAGTGATCCATTTCTAAGTGGCCAGTGATTCCTAATCTATGTCTATAGGACGCAGCCTCTGATGTGCTAGTGATGGCTGTTTAACAGTCAGTAGTGTAGTATAGACTACAATACGGTGTATAGATATGAGATGGGTGATGCAATATGTAAACACAATTTAAAAATGAGTAAGACACTATAGAATAGTGTAGAATAGACAGCAGTATGACGAGGATGCGATGGGGTCTCCTGAGCGGGGCCTTGGTCTGTCTCTGAGTCAATATCTTAACACGTCCTTGAAATGTGAAGAGAGGTTCCAGACTCATAGATGATTTGGGTGGAGTCCATCATCCCTGTAGAGCATGTTTTGTTTCCAAAAAAGTGTCAAGATTGTCAATAAAAGTTATGCCGACAGAGTCACAGTAGTCTTAAGCCAGATATGAAGTGCTAAGAGCCTGCTGAACCTTTCGCAGCCGTGACCCAGGGATGGCATGGGACGAAGAAAAAGGAGAACCTAAATTGCTCACTCTTGTGTTTGCGGTTTAGTTTGGATTTCTTCTGTGCCAACTCATCCTTATCCCAACAAAGCAGCTATGAGTTGCCAGTCCATACAGGCGGCAGTTGGAAAAACAAAGGGATGGAACATACAGTACCAAGGAACGCAAGTCACTCTTACTGTAATTACCTTTAATTACCTTTTTTGCACCATTCATTCATCACTATGCTACCTTGCATTAATGGAGGCTACTATGACAAGACACTCTGACAAGAAATGAGTTGGTATATTATCAGTTCTACAAAACCAACCCCATCGGGCGTTCTGCTGCAGCGAGACAAAGTGAGGTTCTTCCTGAAAGCTCAGCGGACCAAGTCCCTAAAGCGCCACTCCAAGAATACTTTTTTCCACAACTCAACGGAGCTATGAACCTGAAACCACTGGTCCCTGGGCAAGGGAAAATGGGGCTAAAATGAAATTACATCCTACAGCACCAGGGAATTGGCCCCTGAGGCCATTTCATAGATTCTCCCTCTTCGTCTGCACAAATGAAGTTCTCCTGAACCGATCCAGAGGGATATGAATCCAGCTTACAGAGTCTTTGGCTATTTTCAAATGCAATTGGAGTTCAGATCATAGCTGTAAAGCCACAGATTCTGCTACATTAGTCTGAAAATAACCTGACAAATAATGTTAATGTCACAGTAGAATGGCATAAGAGGACAGAACAGAAAAGGAGATTCTACTGACCTGGCGGCGAGACACATATTTCCCTGGTTCGTCATTCATTACCTGTGGTAAAAAGGTGAATGTGAAGGGAGCTTCAATGCAGGTGCACATCAGATCGACAATGAGCCCACAGAACCAGGGGACTCTCAGGGGGGTGGCTTGCCTGCTAGGTCCTCTAACCCTTGGATTGAGTTCCAATCATCTAAGGTAAATAGTCACGGCACTGAAACTTGGTGAGATTGCTGTCTGGTCCCTGGACACGTCTGATGCCTCATTCCTATACGTGAAACAGAGATGCCAATTTCGTCCTATGGATCTATTGGCTACGTAACTTTACTGTTCAAATTATTTTTGCCTCATCTGCCATAGCTTCAATGGCGTCATGCGCATGCAATACGCCTCATCACAACCAGCGACAGGCAGATATATACAGTGTGTTTCATCAAAGGCACAGAAAGATGTGAAATTATCAAAATGTAGTCATGGGTGGTAGTCCTTCCAGTAGTGCTCAAGTAATTATTTTTGAGCAGTCAACTGGTTTCTCATAACCACACTTTCCTTCCAAGAGATGTGAATATTATTATTCACATTAATATTATACCAGTTCATGTTTTGGTTCACAAAACATAGGGTTAAGTCATATGGAATTCTTTCTTGAGAGAATGAATGAATTTAACTTTCTCAAAACAACCATGATAGAGGTTATTTTCAGCTTTAAGTATTCATAGAAATGTGCAATTTAAATTCATGAATACGGTTATGGTGAAAATACAAGATATTATTATCCTGTTAAAACACAGGAAGAGTAGCTGCTGCCTTGGCAGGGACTAATGGGGATCTATAATAAATACAAACACAAATACAGTCTTTATTAAAAATGGGAAAAACTGTGTTTTGTGTATTTTCATTGGTAATGAATGAATTTCAATGTCAAGGTCATTCTATCTATCGTACATTAACTGGACAATTATGACACTCATTAGAAAGTCCACACTCGTTAGAATGTACGGCAACTCATCTTAAAACAAATATATATATATAAAATAAAATCTACTGCAGGCCCTCCATCTTTTTGAGTCAATGTCAAAGACTCCAATGAGAGTTCTATCCCCCCTGAACGATACATATCATTAGGTAAAGCCAGTCCATAAATGAAACAAGTTTCTCTAACTGCCTTATAAACAGACTTGGCATGAACATGGATAAATCAGATTGTTTACGCTCTGCTGGTTAGCTTTAGTCATTACTTCGCAGAACCTATCAATTCAAAAAGTTTCCTGGGTAAAGCAAATAAATTTAAAAGATTGTCTAATTAAACAGCAAAAGCTTCTTATTTTCGTTTTTTTTTTTTTTTAATGAAGGTTACGGCTTGTCCTGAGAAGTTGTTAATGTACAGTACAAGGAAATGATGCAACTATCATATATATACATATCCCAAAGTTAGTAATAGCCAATTGAACTCCATAAAGTTGTTCTACATAGCCTCTAATATATCAAGAGAAACGTTCCAAACAATATTGGCAATGTTTTGTTTCGTTTGCTTCCTGTTGGTTCGGTTTGGTTCCTATTGAATACACCCTGGACATATACTGTGTCTTTGAGCTTTGGTCTCTCTTGAAATACCATTGTCCAATTCCTAACATCTTGTAAAACCGTTTCATTTGATGTTTTGTGGGGATTGACTTCATGTTCTTGATTGACTGAAGAAACAAGAGAGACCGAAAGTAGTGTACACAAATTGAATCTGTCTTGGATAATTCCCATACTTTATTTCGCATTAATCCCATATTTTTTTTATTTCCCACTCTTTGTAATTACACACGGCATCATTGATCTCATTGTTTATGTTTTGTGTAGCACACCGTCAAGGTATTACCAGAGTACCTTTCAGCATACCTTACCGACTAATTAACAACATCAAGCTTGTTAAAGCAATAACGCAACAAAATTCTTTGGTGTGTCTCCAAGTAATGTGTTCATAAGGAGAGATACAATGATATCTGATTCACACAGACAACGAATAGAAGGGGAAAAGAAAAACACATTTTGTGCACAACACCAAAATCTATAATTACCTGTGGGGTTCCTCCACACTTGATTAAGTAAGAAAAACTAATCCTGGTGCAGAAAGCAAAGGCAAGCCCGGCGGCCTTGTATCTAATTAAACTTTCCCACAGAAACTCGGCCTCCATTTTCATTCTTTTCTCTCCCCCCCCCCCCCCCCCCCCCTCATTCACATTAATCACCAAAGGGTGAAGGTTTCAGATGTTATCTAAGCCCACAAGTAAACATGTATGCCATTGGCGCTTCTAAGCGAATCAAATGCTTTCCTTTCAGTTTCGCACCGTCGTCAGTACAGTAAACAGTAATTCACACTACATGTTCTACACCAGGGATCATCAACTAGATTCAGCCACAAGCCAATTTTTTTTCTTGAGCGCATGGTTGGGGTGGCTGGAACATAATTACAAATCATTTGTGACTGCAAATTGACCGCAAGAAACCCAAACAGATAAAATGTTTGACTAAAACATAATCATTTCAAACCTTGCCTACATTTGTGTATGATCACGTGTCTATTATGTGTAAGAATACTTGAGAACAGATTTCTTAAATTAAAATCACTTGGAGCTGATTTCTTGGTGTTTTACAGTATTTTATGTCCAACAAAAAATACTGTTTTTTTGGGGGGGGGGCAAATGAATCCACCCGCGGGCCGCCAGTTGGTGAACCCTTTTCTACACATTGAGATCCAGTCACTTTTTAACCTAAATGGCTTGGGCTCCTGAGTGGCACAGTGGTCTAAGGCACTGCATCTCAGTGCAGTCCTTGGTTCAAATCATGGCTGAATCACATCTGACTGTGGTTGGGAGTCCCATAGGGTGGCACACAGTTGTCCAGGGTAGGCTGTCTTTGTAAATAAGAATTTGTTCTTAACTGACTTGCCTTGTTAAATAAAGTATTAATGCTTTTGAGATATGAAGGTGTAAATTCCTCAAGGTGACATTGAGTCCAGAGATGCAGGTCTATGTGATCAGACAAACATACTGATCAGATATTAGTTATTTCTGTCCATAGATGTTTAGCTGCATATTACTGCTGTTGACTGCTGTGGGCTGCTGTGGACTGCTGTGGACTGCTGCGGGCTGCTGTGGGCTGCTGTGGACTGCTGTGGACTGCTGTGGGCTGCTGTGGGCTGCTGTGGACTGCTGTGGACTGTTGTGGACTGCTGTGGACTGCTGTGGACTGCTATGGGCTGCTGTGGACTGCTGTGGGCTGCTGTGGACTGCTGTGGGCTGCTGTGGACTGCTGTGGACTGTTGTGGACTGCTGTGGACTGCTGTGGGCTGCTGTGGACTGCTGTGGGCTGCTGTGGACTGCTGTGGACTGTTGTGGACTGCTGTGGACTGCTGTGGGCTGCTGTGGACTGCTGTGGACTGCTGTGGACTGCTGTGGGCTGCTGTGGGCTGCTGTGGGCTGCTGTGGGCTGCTGTGGACTGCTGTGGGCTGCTGTGGGCTGCTGTGGACTGCTGTGGGCTGCTGTGGGCTGCTGTGGGCTGCTGTGGGCTGCTGTGGACTGCTGTGGGCTGCTGTGGGCTGCTGTGGACTGCTGTGGGCTGCTGTGGACTGTTGTGGACTGCTGTGGACTGCTGTGGGCTGCTGTGGACTGCTGTGGACTGCTGTGGACTGCTGTGGGCTGCTGTGGGCTGCTGTGGACTGCTGTGGACTGCTGTGAAGCTTTTTGTGCAACCATATTCCTCCAGTAAATATAATGTTGCTGTGTGTTGACAGAACAAAACGACTCTCCGTGATAGTGTAGGTGGCCGCCTGGTGTAACTAACTACCGGGGAGGGGGCTAAAGCCAGCTCAAATTGCCCAGCCATCATTGCCGCGCCGCACACACATTGAAATTGAGCCTCCTGTTGAGAGAGGAGAGAGACCTATAGCCAGCCAGCCTCCCCTTTACCTCCAGATACAATATCCATTTCTCCAAACTCCTCCTCCACCTCCTCATCCGCTATCCCAAACTCTGCAGAAATGCAATAAAACAAGATGAAAGCCTGGCATGGAAAGTCAATACGAATCTTTCAGTAGCCTCCTTTCTCCAGGGAATGAAAAAAGAATTGAATCATAAATATTATATATATAAATATATATCACCCTGCTTTGTCCCAGGCTGCCGTGCTGAGGCCATTGATCAGTTGCAGCATAAAGGAAACGGTTTTAATTGGGCATGTCTGATTAGTGGACACGAGCCTTTCTCTCTCTTCCCCCCCCCCCCCCCCTCTCTCTTTATCTCATCATTGGGTTTCTACATTGTTTTGACTCTCTCCCCCCTCTCTACCTCTCTCTTTGTCTCAGCATTGGGTTTCTACAATGTTTTGTGCTCTCTCTCCCTGTGCTCTCTGTGTAGGGTGGGGTGATACTTATACCCCTCAAAATAAACACGAGTGTCAATAGGAGATGGAGGCTTGCCAAGGGCTCCAAAGGTAACAGACACAAGATAATATATGAACCCAGGCTCATCATCTAAGACCTAGAAAAGCATAATTAGATTTCTTAACACAAGATAACAGGATGCATCAGGATTTAAATCTCTGGTTTGGAACATAAAACTAAACATATTTCTGTACATTTTTTACTTGTGGATTAGTCTTTTTAACAACATAACCCTTGCTGCATCGCTCTCATTCATAAGTAAACAAACACTTGTTTTTTTGGAGATGCCTTTAGAGATGCATGGACATTTGTGCCAGCATCACTATCTGAGAGAGAGAGAGAGAGAGAGAGAGAGAGAGAGAGAGAGAGAGAGAGAGAGAGAGAGATTAAACTGCTAAGCATATTTGGATGTAAACACAAACTCCTCTCAGTAAGCCTTACCAGCTTCAGCTTTTCGTTGTGAGGATTCCCGTGTTGAATTTCTGTCAAAGCAATTAATCACTGGTGCCATTTAGACATGTTTGAGTCGTAATACGTAGTAGTATAATACCAGTGGTGCTATGCATTGTTATTGCCACAGCATGCGTCATATCATTGAACGATAGCAGCGAGACATCTGTCCCGCCTATCTTCACCCTCATCTGAAAACACTAGAACATTCGGGGTTTTGGGTTTAAGCCACGAGCAGAGAAATCAGTTTCCGTATGATAACTGTGTAAATGTTGGACTGTCATGCTCCGAGGCTCCGAGTTATCAGGGGAAAATTCTCAAAATGAAAAATAAATTGAACCACGAAGAAGAAAAAAAAAGGCAGAGAGCATCACTTGAGGGCCAGTGAAGGAAATCACTGGATTCAGAACAAGTGAGATCGTGACATTACATTCATACATTCATAAATTAATACATTCATACATTCCAAGTGTAAGCCAAGTGATGTGTGGGCCAATTACAAGGAAATACAATTTAGAGACACATGCCTAGGTACGGGTCCTGATTGGTTTAATGCTGACAAAGCTAAAAGCTTTGAAGTACAGGTGAAGAGCAATTATAATCACTGTCCTCTTCCCTATCCCTCTATTCACTCCCCCCGCCCCTCTCTCTCTCTCTCTCTCTCTCTCTCTCTCTCTCTCTCTCTCTCTCTCTCGCTCTCTCTCTCATCCCTCTCTCTCTCTCCTATCCCTTGTTCCCCTATCTAGCCAGGAGGGTGCAATTGGAACATTCTGTCTGCACAGCATGCATCAAACACACACACACACACACACACACACACACACACACACACACACACACACACACAAAACCTCTTTAGAGTAGAAGAAGCATTCTCCTCGACCATTGCAAGTGATGCAATAATAAAACCTGGCACTCTTTTGGTGCAGGTGTGTGATGTGGATTTTACACACACACACACACACACACACACACACACACACACACACACACACACACACACACACACACACACACACACACACACACACACACACACACACACACCAAGCAAGTAGATGGTCACAAGGCTCGAGAAACGTTCAACGATGCAATTGGCAATCCTCAGTAGTTCTATCCTCAAAACGCTTTTAAAATGTTGTGTCTTACATTACAGAGAAAGTGCTCGGGGTGACCTGTAACCGTTGTATTGATCAACCTCCATTTGTACCTTCCCAGATATGAATGCCCTCTTCAAGGCAATCATTCGTCTAATATGAACCTGCCAACCACTCTCTGTAAATCAGATAAAGAACCATCGCTTGGCTAATTAACACCACTCCAAAATGACTGACACTGACCACAAAGAAAAAGCTCTCTCCCTCACTCACCGTCACAGCTATGAACCATTACCAGGAATTTCTGCTGTCAAGACAGCTTCTCCTTCAAATAGGTCTCTCATATAATGGCCAAATTCACTTTGAATGTTTTACATTATTGTCAACCACTTTCTGTTTGGCTTACAGTGCCTTCAGAAAGTCTTCATGCTGCTTGGCTTATTCCACATTTTGTTGTTGTTACAGCCTTGTTTTGTTGTTGTTACAGCCTTGTTTTGTTGTTGTTACAGCCTTGTTTTGTTGTTGTCACAGCCTTGTTTTGTTGTTGTTACAGCCTTGTTTTGTTGTTGTTACAGCCTTGTTTTGTTGTTGTTACAGCCTTGTTTTGTTGTTGTTACAGCCTTGTTTTGTTGTTGTTACAGCCTTGTTTTGTTGTTGTTACAGCCTTGTTTTGTTGTTGTCACAGCATTGTTTTGTTGTTGTTACAGCCTTGTTTTGTTGTTGTTACAGCCTTGTTTTGTTGTTGTTACAGCCTTGTTTTGTTGTTGTTACAGCCTTGTTTTGCTGTTGTTACAGCCTTGTTTTGTTGTTGTTACAGCCTTGTTTTGTTGTTGTTACAGCCTTGTTTTGTTGTTGTCACAGCCTTGTTTTGTTGTTGTCACAGCCTTTTTTTGTTGTTGTTACAGCCTTGTTTTGTTGTTGTCACAGCCTTGTTTTGTTGTTGTTACAGCCTTGTTTTGTTGTTGTCACAGCCTTGTTTTGTTGTTGTCACAGCCTTGTTTTGTTGTTGTCACAGCCTTGTTTTGTTGTTGTCACAGCCTTGTTTTGTTGTTGTCACAGCCTTGTTTTGTTGTTGTTACAGCCTTGTTTTGTTGTTCTTGCCTCTCTACACTATGATGATAAAGTGAAAGCATGTTTTAAGACATACAGAAATATCTAATTTGCGTTAGTATTCACACCCCTGAGTCAGTGCATTTTAGACATAGAGAAATATCTAATTTGCGTTAGTATTCACACCCCTGAGTCAGTACATTTTAGACATAGAGAAATATCTCATTTGCATTAGTATTCACACCCCTGAGTCAGTACATTTTAGACATAGAGAAATATCTCATTGCGTTAGTATTCACACCCCTGAGTCAGTACATTTTAGACATAGAGAAATATCTCATTGCGTTAGTATTCACACCCCTGAGTCAGTACATTTTAGTCATAGAGAAATATCTCATTTGCGTCAGTATTCACACCCCTGAGTCAGTACATTTTAGACAGAGAAATATCTCATTTGCGTTAGTATTCACACCCCTGAGTCAGTACATTTTAGACAGAGAAATATCTCATTTGCGTTAGTATTCACACCCCTGAGTCAGTACATTTTAGACATAGAGAAATATCTCATTTGCGTTAGTATTCACACCCCTGAGTCAGTACATTTTAGACATAGAGAAATGCCCCTTTACTTTAGTGCCCCTTTACTTTAGTGCCTTATTGCAAACAGCATGCATTTTAGAATATTTTTATTCCGTACATGGTTAAATCCCTAAAGCCGTTTCCTTCCTCTCCGGCAACTGAGTTAGGAAGGACGTCTGTATCTTTGTAGTGACTTGAGTCTATTGATACATCATCCATAGTGTAATTAATAACTTCACCATGCTCAAAGGGATATTCAATGTCTGCTTTTTATTTTTCTTTACCCCTCTACCAATAGGTGCCCTTCTATGCGATGCATTGGAAAACCTCCCTGGTCTTTGGTGTAATCTGTGTTCATTGTTCGATTGAGGGACCTTACAGATAATTGTATGTGTGGGGTACAGAGATGAGGTAATCATTCCAAAATCATGTGAAACATTATTAGTGCACACAGAGTGAGTCCATGCAAGTTATTATGTGACTTGTTAAGGAATTATTAACTCCTGAACTTATTTAGGCTTGCCATAAAAACAGGGTTGAAAACAGTGCCTAATGATTCAAGACATTTCAGCTTTTAATTTTGTATTCCTTTGTAAAAATGTCTAACTTCCTGGAGTCGATATGTTCACCCCTGCGGAAATTAAAATAGCATAATAAAAAGATCCCCATAAAAAAACATATCTGCGGTGAAAGGTGACAGAGATTGAGCTGTGTTTGTCAGACCATGAGACTTCCCGAAAATCGGTCTTCTCACAAAACCGTATGTGGCGTCTTAACAAGTAGACTCAGTTGTTCTCCGTTTTGCTCTACGACCCCCAAAAGCTTCTTGGGACTCATTTGAAGTCGGTTCAGCCGATCTGCCAACTTCTGTCTGTAGCGTCCCAACAGTTTGGGTTACACACTGAGGTCAGACTGTCACGTACATGTCAGTTGTTGTGCTCTAGGATGCCCACAGGCCTCATAGGACTCGTCCAAAGGTCCCTCTGGACCAGTTGGAAAAAAAGAATGGAAATACATCATACAGTATATGGAGAATATGGGGTTAAATACATGTAAAAAAAATATATATATATATATATATATCAATATAAATAACAGATGTTACCTGATCTCTCAGATATAGGACAGACACTAATTTTTTTATACTAATTTATTTTAAGATTTTTGGGGGGGGACTATTTATTTTTATATAACCAGCCAAGTCAGTTAAGAACAAATTCTTATTTACAATGACAGCCTAGGAACCGTGGGTTAATTGCCTTGTTCAGAGGCAGAATACACAATTTTTACCTTGTCAGCTCAATTTTGACATCATGACATGGACTAATTGAGTGACGGATGTAACAGTATAAGTTTACACCGTCCCCTCGCCCATACCCGGGCGCGAACCAGGGACCTTCTGCACACATCAACAACTGACACCCACGAAGCATCGTTACCCATCGCTCCACAAAAGCCGCGGCCCTTGCAGAGCAAGGGGAACAACTACTTCAAGGTCTCAGAGCAAGTGACATCACTGATTGAAACGCTATTTAGCGCACACCGCTAACTAAGCTAGACGTTTCACATCCGTTACACTGACATAACAAGAGAGAAACTGCAGATGCACAACCACATTTCGAAATTGCACCTTTTTGTATTCTACTATTCTAACTCTGAACCGTAAACTGAGACCCGGACTGAGTTCCTTATTGAGCTCCTGGCCCATCCCTCATCTAGACCTTTTCCCAAGAACCAATCATAATCTCTCTGCTTTGAAGAGGATTTGAATGAGCAGGAATGTAAAGGTGCAGATTTAAAGAGGGATGTGTGGACACTGTAAGTTGTCAGTTTCAGTCGGTAATGGACAGCAGTAGCTGGTTGACAATAACAATAGGATCAAATGTTCTCCATGTGTTCTCCTCCCCTCTCATATCTCAGTCTCTTTCTCCAGACATGCGTATCTCTCTCCAGACATGTGTTCTCCTCCCCTCTCATATCTCAGTCTCTTTCTCCAGACATGTGTATCTCTCTCCAGAGATGCATATCTCACTCCAGACATGTGTATCTCTCTCCAGACATGTGTATCTATCCCCAGACATGTGTATCTCTCTCCAGACATGCGTATCTCCCTCCAGACATGTGTATCTCTCTCCAGACATGCGTATCTCCCTCCAGACATGGGTATCTCTCTCCAGAGATGCATATCTCACTCCAGACATGTGTTCTCCTCCCCTCTCATATCTCAGTCTCTCTCTCCAGACATGTGTATCTCTCTCCAGACATGTGTATCTATCCCCAGACATGTGTATCTCTCTCCAGACATGCGTATCTCCCTCCAGACATGTGTATCTCTCTCCAGACATGTGTATCTCTCTCCAGACATGTGTATCTCTCTCCAGACATGTGTATCTCTCTCCAGACATGCGTATCTCTCTCCAGACATGTGTTCTCCTCCCCTTTCATATCTCAGTCTCTTTCTCCAGACATGTGTATCTCTCTCCAGACATACGTATCTCTCTCCAGACATGCGTATCTATCCCCAGACATGTGTATCTCTCTCCAGACATGCGTATCTCTCTCCAGACATACGTATCTCTCTCCAGACATGCGTATCTATCCCCAGACATGCGTATCTCTCTCCAGACATGCGTATCTCTCTCCAGACATGTGAATCTCTCTCCAGACATGCGTATCTCTCTCCAGACATGTGAATCTCTCTCCAGACATGCGTATCTCTCTCCAGACATGCGTATCTCGCTCCAGACATTCATTATGACTATCAAAGACCCAGCCCCTCCCTCCCTCTCTCTGAAACCACATTAGCTGGACAGAGGCCTGGTGAGTTTGGGATTAATCGGACTGATAGAATGTCTGGCAGTGTCTGGCTAAATGCAATCTGACAGCTAAATGATTCTCCCAGATCTTGCAACTACCGGAATGATTTTAGTGAGCTCTCTCAACAGCCGCCGCTTGACAATGACTCTTTTATTTATTGTCGAAATGATTTTGGCATTGACAAAAGGCATTACTTCGATTAAATGCCTCCCCCTCTGTTCAAATAGGCCCTGCCTGGGCTGTCAATCACAGGCTTGCTTTGCGAGGCGATAGACATAACAGGTCATTATGGCTGTAACCCCCAACCACAAACCACTAAATCATGTCCTGAGCCAATGGAGGCATTCCCCTCTGCAATGAGAAATATAGATTTGCTCCGTCAATGTTTTTCATGCACTATGGAATGGCTTTAAATCCAATATTTAATACACCCTAAATATAAAGGTATTTAACATGACAGAGCACAAGCAAACCAATATCTTATTAATATTGATCTGTGTCAGTTGACTGGTTGAAATTTTAAAGCAGTGTGCTCAATTTGTGGCTTTAATTCAGGCTTGTTAGAGATCGTTAGGGAAAGATTCATTTAGGCCTATGTTCACCTTGACAGGTGAGGAAAGCCTGTCATTGTTAAAATAGAAACACTGTATCCTGATGATGTAAAAAAAAAGAAAGAAGGGGGATAATCACAGTCAATATCCACCACAGTATACAATACAGAAACATCTAGAGAACTACAAAATAACCAAAAATCACACAAAAAAACCCCAAAACAAAAACAACGGCAAACTTTGAGACGGTTATTTTTTAAACAGCTGTTGAGTTACCTCCGCCTTACAGTCTGCCAGGTTTTTTACAGTCCAACATTTATTCTTATTACATTGCAGAGGGGGAGATCGAAACGTATAGCAATCAGAAAACTGCTAGCACATCAATCACCGGAGGAACACATATAAGACCCTGTTCTGTACAGCGAGAAGAGAATTAGACAAATAAATGATTGCCTCAGGTCCAGTACGGCCGTGGCTATTTGTTTTTGGGGATGATAAAAGTGAAGTCGTATTTGTGGAGACAGAGAGAAGATGTTGGGCTGGAGAAAGCCAGTGTTTGTTTGGGTGCCTGTGGGACTAGGGGTGAATTTCTCATCAATGGCCAGCCAATAGGCCTACTCCCTCCGTGGAACGAAAAGTGAACGTGATGGAGAGCCGGAGCGGTTGCCTGAAAGACGGGTATGTGCAGGGGTTTGGAAGGGAAGGGCCATTGGGGTTCTGTCAACCCACCCCCAGGGATACAGATCATTGATCCCCAATCGACTCACCAATCAGCACCAACAATCAACACAGGAGGACCTGCATGGGTCTGTATGCCGGCTCACAGTAAATCTCAATTGCGACCTTAGTACAACTAAGGTTAAAGTCTCTTGGTGTAATGGCAAAGGTGTTGGACTGACAGTCACAGGACCAGGGTAAAGGTTAGAGTCTAAGTCTGGCTAAGCCCCAGAATCTACTACAATATACTTATTTTAGAACTACTGGAAGAAAAGTACATAAACTATACAGTGTTACTTACACACAAAGTGTTTTGTTTGCTTATCCGTGGTGCCCTCTGATACTTTCGCAAAAGTCATGACACTAATAGAATTGGTACTGTAGATGTGTTGTTGACAATCCCGCTTCCTCTGAGAGACTTGTGACTTCCCTCACACACAAACTGGGCTTTCTGTTAAAGTTAGCAGGAGTAATATGAGTAGCAAGACCTGAAGTATTCATAGTACTATTCTACTATATTCAAACTCAACCCATTAGTATTGGATACACAAAGATCCATCTGGCTCGGGCAAACTGAACTATGCCCAGTCACAAAATGAAACAATCAAACATTGCTGTCTCTTATATCCTCCACCTTTTGAAGACTGATATATATATATATAAAAATCCACCAACAAGCGTTGCATCTGACCAGGGTGACACCATCAGTCTGCTGAATAATACGTGCCACAAGAGCTCTTTAATGTTGCCTGTCTCCAGCAATAAAAGCCAACCGATGTCTTGGCACTGTGACACTTTGATGCAGAATGTTAGGAGAGTTCTACTGTTGTGTAGAATGTTAGGAGAGTTCTACCGTTGTGTAGAATGTTAGGAGAGTTCTATTGTTGTGTAGAATGTTAAGAGAGTTCTACTGTTGTGTAGAATGTTAGGAGAGTTCTACTGTTGTGTAGAATGTTAGGAGAGCTGTACTGTTGTGTAGAATGTTAGGAGAGTTCTATTGTTGTGTAGAATGCCAGGAGAGTTATACTGTTGTGTAGAATGCTAGGAGAGCTGTACTGTTGTGTAGAATGTTAGGATAGTTCTACTGTTGTGTAGAATGTTAAGAGAGTTCTACTGTTGTGTAGAATGCTAGGAGAGTTCTATTGTTGTGTAGAATGGTAGGAGAGTTCTATTGTTGTGTAGAATGTTAGGAGAGTTCTCCTGTTGTGTAGAATGTTAGGAGAATTCTACTGTTGTGTAGAATGCTAGGAGAGCTGTACTGTTGTGTAGAATGCTAGGAGAGTTCTACTGTTGTGTAGAATGCTAGGAGAGTTCTACTGTTGTGTAGAATGTTAGGAGAGTTCTATTGTTGTGTAGAATGCTAGGAGAGCTGTACTGTTGTGTAGAATGTTAGGAGAGTTCTATTGTTGTGTAGAATGTTAGAAGAGTTCTACTGTTGTGTAGAATGCCAGGAGAGTTATACTGTTGTGTAGAATGCTAGGAGAGCTGTACTGTTGTGTAGAATGTTAGGAGAGTTCTATTGTTGTGTAGAATGTTAGGAGAGTTCTATTGTTGTGTAGAATGTTAGGAGAGTTCTACTGTTGTGTAGAATGCTAGGAGAGTTCTACTGTTGTGTAGAATGCTAGGAGAGCTGTACTATTGTGTAGAATGTTAGGAGAGTTCTACTGTTTTGTAGAATGTTAGGAGAGTTCTACTGTTGTGTAGAATGTTAGGAGAGCTGTACTGTTGTGTAGAATGTTAGGAGAGTTCTACTGTTGTGTAGAATGTTAGAAGAGTTCTACTGTTGTGTAGAATGTTAGGAGAGTTCAACTGTTGTGTAGAATGATAGGAGAGCTGTACTGTTGTGTAGAATGATAGGAGAGCTGTACTGTTGTGTAGAATGTTAGGAGAGCTGTACTGTAGTCCCTGCTCCAGTTGTTTAGTTTCTACCACGACCTGAGAGGGGAGACAACAGAGACGGACGGGAGCGCGTGGTGGCACCAGCTGCTGGTGCAGGTGCGTGGTCAGAGATCTGGCGGTGGCGTCCATCTGGCCGTCGTGTTGTCACAGAGGGATGGCCAGGCCCCCAAGGCACACTCCGGCTCATTAGACGCCACCCTGGGTGCTGCGGCTGTGGTGATCACAGCGGAGGACGCCGCCCGACAGCCCATCAAACAGGAAGGAGAACAGATGGAGGAGAACATCTCCCTGTGTCCCTCCGTGACGACCGCACGTCAGACCCCCTCCACACTTCAACCCTGAAAGACTCAGAGTCAGCAGCTTTCTCAGACGCACGCTGAAAAACACTGGTGCTCTGCCCAGTTACCTGGACAGCTGTGAGTCACCCAATCAGAAACCCTGTTGCCCAACACTAAAGACTATCATCAGAAGAGCTCTGGCCACCACTTTGAGCCTGATTCCTCTCTAGGTTTCTTCCTAGGTTCCGGCCTCTGGCCACCTCTTTGAGCCTGGTTCCTCTCTAGGTTTCTTCCTAGGTTCCTTACTTCTGGGTAGTTTTCCCTTGCCAGTGTGCTTCTGCTCTGCATTGCTTGCTCTTTAGTGTTTTAGGCTGTAGAGTACTTTGTGACCACTGCTAAAAAGGGCTTCATGAAATAAATGTAATCGGTCAGAAAGAAAAATTCTTTGTCTATTGGGTTAAGACTTTTGTCTATTGGGGTATTGCGATTTACAGTATATGTTATTAACAAAGCAAAAAAATCGGATATATTTTACTCTATTCAATGTCTCCCTATCACTATCAGTGACAGAATGACAAAGACTACTACCGCTGTTGTGTTTACGGTAATGAAAAAGAACTCGGACCATCCCCTAGTCAATACTAACCTAACGGGGATCCCACTTATTGTCCTTCATTGATCCTCACTGAGGTTCTATAGACATGTAATGGAAGCCATTAATACAGCTCTGTAATAAATTAGTCTGGTTTGAGACATCGGCCCTTCCAGCTCTCGAAGCTTACAATTCGCTACATGGATGGACATCCAATAGAAAGCAAGTGGCATGTAAAAGGATATCAGTTTGATTTCCATACTACCCACTGGGCAAAAACTGGTTGAATCAACGTCGTTTCCACGTCATCAACATCAGGGAATTTCATCTTTTATTTCCTCCCTTTTAACCTAAATCCAATGACATTGTGACATTGATTGTTTTATTATTTCGTTTAATGTTAGTTGACAACTCAACCCAATTGAAATCTAAACTAGACGTTGAACTGACGTCTGTGCCCAGTGGGTAGTGTTTCCCATCTTGAGATGATGGACAACATCAAAATACAGTGACAACCGCCCGCAATTACCTCTAAGAGTGGAGTGCAGTCTGTTTGACAGAGCTGCTTATCAATAGCACATCTCCTTTATTACATAGCATGAAATGGGGGCAGATTTCCTGATGCATTTTAACTGGTAAGTCTTTCTCTGTGTTTGGATATGTAAGGTGCTGCAGGATAAATCTATATTGATGATTCTGAAGCTCCTTTGGGAGAGAGAGGATGAGAAGCGATCCTCTAGTATATCGAGTTCTGGAATTGCTTTTGTAATATTGTTTGGCAAAACGGCTATGAAATATTGTTTTGTTGTTGATGTAGGTTCCAAAAGGTGCCGACCGTACCTTCTGAGACAGGGAGCCAGGAATCTTTTTTTTTTTTGCACCTGTTGTTATTGGAAACAATTTCATAATTGTGCAATGCCAAACAAAATCAATATTTTCTTTTCAGAGCCCGGGGTTGTCACGAGACACAGTGCCTTCAGAAAGTATTCACACCCTTTTATTTTGTTCTGTTGCAAAGAGTGATTCAAATGGATTGAATTGTCATTTTTTTGACAACGATCTAAACAAAATAGTCTGTAATGTTAACGTGGGAGAAACATCCAAACATTTGTATGAAAAAAATATTTATCTAATTTACAAAAGTATTCAACCCCCCTAAATCAATACATGTTAGAATCACCTTTGGCATTGATTACTGCTGTGAGTCTTTCTGGGTAAGTCTCTAAGAGCTTTCCACACCTGGATTGTGCAACATTTGCCCATTATTCTTTCAAAAAATATTCAAGCCCTGTCAAATCGGTTGTTGATCATTGCTAGACAACATTTTCAGTACTTGTCATTGATTTTCCAGCAGATTTACGTCATAAAATTAACTTGGCCACTCAGGAACATTCAATGTCTTCCTGGTAAGCAACTCCAGGGTAGATTTGTCATTGTGCTTTAGGTCCTTGACCTGCTGACAGGTGAAATCATCTCACAGTGTCTTGTGGAAAGCAGACTGAAACAAGTTATTCTCATGGATTTTGCCTGTGCTTAGCTCCATTCCATTTCTTTTTTGATCCTGAAAGACTCCCCAGTCCTTAAGGATTACAAGCATACCCATAACATGATGCAGCCACCACTATGCTTGAAAATATGGAGAGTGGAACAGAGTAATATATTGTATTGGATGTGCCCCAAACATAAAGTATCACTTTGTATTCAGGACAAAACGTTAATTCCTTTGCCACATTGTTTGCAGATTTACTTGTTGCAAACAGGAAGCCTGTTTTGGAAAGTGTTGTTTCTGTACAGGCAACCTTCTTTTCACTCTGTCACTTATGTTACTATTGTGGAGTAACTACAATGTTGTTGATCCATCCTCAGTTTTCTCCCATCACAGCTATTAAATTGTTTAATTGTCACCATTGATTGTCACCACCCTATTACTAGCCTGTTCAACCTCTCTTTCGCGTCGTCTGAGATTCCCAAAGATTGGAAAGCAGCTGCGGTCATCCCCCTCTTCAAAGGGGGAGACACTCTTGACAAAAACTGCTACAGACCTATATCTATCCTACCCTGCCTTTCTAAGGTCTTCGAAAGCCAAGTCAACAAACAGATTACCGACCATTTCGAATCTCAGCATACCCTCTCTGATATGCAATCTGGTTTCAGAGCTGGTCATGGGTGCACTTCAGCCACGCTCAAGGTCCTAAACGATATCTTAACCACCATCGATAAGAAACATTACTGTGCAGCCGTATTCATTGATCTGGCCAAGGCTTTCAACTTATTACAGGGGCTGAGTCACTGGCTTACTGGGGCTCTCTCATACCGTCCCTGGAGGGGGTGCGTCACCTGAGTGGGTTGATTCACTGATGTGGTCATCCTGTCTGGGTTGCCCCCCCCCCCTTGGGTTGTGCCGTGGCGGAGAGCTTTGTGGGCTATACTCAGACTTGTCTCAGGATGGTAAGTTGGTGGTTGAAGATATCCCTCTAGTGGTGTGGGGGCTGTGCTTTGGCAAAGTGGGTGGGGTTATATCCTTCCTGTTTGGCCCTGTCCGGGGGTGTCCTCGGATGGGGCCACAGTGTCTCCTGACCCCTCCTGTCTCAGCCTCCAGTATTTATGCTGCAGTAGTTTATGTGTCGGGGGGCTAGGGTCAGTTTGTTATATCTGGAGTACTTCTCCTGTCCTATTCGGTGTCCTGTGTGAATTTAAGTGTGCTCTCTCTAATTCTCTCTTTCTCTCTTTCTCTCTCTCGGAGGACTTGAGCCCTAGGACCATGCCTCAGGACTACCTGGCATGATGACTCCTTGCTGTCCCCAGTCCACCTGGCCATGCTGCTGCTCCAGTTTCAACTGTTCTGCCTTATTATTATTCGACCATGCTGGTCATTTATGAACATTTGAACATCTTGGCCATGTTCTGTTATAATCTCCACCGGGCACAGCCAGAAGAGGACTGGCCACCACACATAGCCTGGTTCCTCTCTAGGTTTCTTCCCAGGTTTTGGCCTTTCTAGGGAGTTTTTCCTAGCCACCGTGCTTCTACACCTGCATTGCTTGCTGTTTGGGGTTTTAGGCTGGGTTTCTGTACAGCACTTTGAGACATCAGCTGATGTACGAAGGGCTATATAAATACATTTGATTTGATTTGATTTGTCAATCACCACATCCTCATCGGCAGACTCTACAGCCTTGGTTTCTCAAATGATTGCCTCGCCTGGTTCACCAACTACTTCTCTGATAGAGTTCAGTGTTTCAAATCGGAGGGTCTGCACACACTCCAGCAGGTATATCTCCATGGTCACCACCAAAACCAATTATTTCTTTGGCCGCCTCTCCTTCCAGTTCTCTGCTGCCAATGACTGGAACGAACAACAAAAATCTCTGAAACTGGAAACACTTATCTCCCTCACTAGCTTTAAGCGCCAGCTGTCAGAGCAGCTCACAGATTACTGCACCTGTACATAGCCCACCTATAATTTAGCCCAAACAACTACCTCTTTCCCTACTGTATTTATTTATTTTTATTTATTTATTTAGCTCCTTTGCACCCCATATTTTTATTTCAACTTTGCACATTCTTCCACTGCAAATCTACCATTCCAGTGTTTTACTTGCTATGTTGTACTTACTTTGCCACCATGGCCTTTTTTTTTGCCTTTACCTCCCTTATCTCACCTCATTTGCTCACATCTTATATAGACTTGTTTCTACTGTATTATTGACTGTATGTTTGTTTTACTCCATGTGTAACTCTGTGTCGTTGTATGTGTCGAACTGCCTTGCTTTATCTTGGCCAGGTCGCAATTGTAATTGAGAACTTGTTCTCAACTTGCCTACCTGGTTAAATAAAGGTGAAATAAATAAATCCCTGATCAGTTTCCTTCCTCTCCGGCAACTGTGTGAGGAAGGACGTCTGTATCTTGTAGTGACTGGGTGTATTGATACACCATCCAAAGCATCACTGATAACTTCACCGTGCTCAAAGGGATGTTTACTGTCACTGGAAAACCTCCCTGGTGTTTTTGGCTGAATCTGTAATTGAAATTGACTTCTCGATAATGTGTATGGTACAGAGATGGGGTAGTCATTCAAAAATCATGTCATCCATTATAATTGCACACTGAGTGAGTCCATGCAACTTATGTGACTTGTTATTAATTAAGCACATATTTACTCCTGAACGTATTTAGGCTTTCCATAACAAAGGTGTTGAATACTTATTGACTCAAGACATTTCAGCTTTTTATTTGTAATTCATTTGTCAAAAATGTCGAAAAAAACCTAACTCCACTTTGACATCATAGGATATTGTGTGTAGGCCAGTGACAACAACATGTATGCAGGCTGTAACACAACATATGGGAAAAGGAAAGGGGTGTGAATACTGTCTGAAGGCACCGTACATTCTCACCACACAGCATAAGTTTTGCCACCTGATTGGGGAAAACACGTTTGGATATCACGGACGGTGACACCACTATGATTTGATTGGTTGATATTACACATTTTGAAGAAACATTGAATGTTGTATGTCTTATAAAACAAGATTTATTCCCAAGCTGCTCACCTCTTAGACATATTACTGTTCAGGTGTTATAACTCAATGACACATAACAGTTCAGGTTTCATACTTTAATAACATATTACTGTTCAGGTGTTACACCTCTGAGACACGTTACTGTTCAGGTGTTACACCTCTAAGACATATTACTGTTCAGGTGTTACACCTCTGAGACATATTACTGTTCAGGTGTTACACCTCTGAGACATATTACTGTTCAGGTGTTACACCTCTGAGACATATTACTGTTCAGGTGTTACACCTCTGAGACATATTACTGTTCAGGTGTTACACCTCTGAGACATATTACTGTTCAGGTGTTACACCTCTGAGACATATTACTGTTCAGGTGTTACACCTCTGAGACATATTACTGTTCAGGTGTTACACCTCTGAGACATATTACTGTTCAGGTGTTACACCTCTGAGATATATTACTGTTCAGGTGTTACACCTCTGAGACACGTTACTGTTCAGGTGTTACACCTCTGAGACATGTTACTGTTCAGGTGTTACACCTCTGAGACACGTTACTGTTCAGGTGTTACACCTCTGAGATATATTACTGTTCAGGTGTTACACCTCTGAGACATGTTACTGTTCAGGTGTTACACCTCTGAGACATGTTACTGTTCAGGTGTTACACCTCTGAGACACGTTACTGTTCCGGTTACAGTTATTACAGTTCATCTGTTACAGTTTAGGTGTTACAATATTGGGCTGACATGAGGGCGTCTCACTTGCCATAGCGAGGAGTCCCAAACTCATACACATCCACTGCACAGTTCATTGCTCTGCATTTATAGGCCTATGTACTGCAGGCATTGTCATTGACTAGTTAGATTGACTTCGTGCAAACGGATCCTGCTCGCAACAGCAGCAGAACTGCAGAGAGAAATTTGGCTTTTGACAGGTTATTGCGCTTTGTAAATAATTGAATCAATGCACATTCACTTAGAGTCTAACTGCATTCACTGTGACATATTTTACATTGGACAGATACACAGTCTCTGTCTCTCTTTAGTTTCTGCTTTCAACAAAGCTCTGTGCTGATTTCAGAGGCCAAACACCAATCAAATCCCTGCAAAAAAACCTACACAATAAAAAACCAGCATAAATTTCAAGGTGGTCCATGCTGGTCTATGCTGTCAGTGCTGGTCAGATGCTGGTCTAGCTGGTTCTGCTGGCCGACCAGCCTTTGTTGTGTTTTCCCTGGTTACCAGCCTTCATTGTTTTTTTGTCTGGTGACTAGATTTCGTTGTTTTTTCAATGGTGACCAGCCTTCTTTGTGTTTTGGACACTGGTGACCAGCCTTCTTTGTGTATTTGCTGGTGACCAGCTTTCATTGTGTTTTGGACACTGGTGACCAGCCTTCTTTGTGTATTTGCTGGTGACCAGCGTTCGTTGTTTTTTCGTTGGTGACAAACCTTCTTTGTGTTTTTGACACTGGTGACCAGCCTTCGTTGTGTTTTGGACACTGGTGACCAGCCTTCGTTGTGTTTTGGACACTGGTGACCAGCCTTCATTGTTTTTTTGTTGGAGACCAGCCTTCTTTGTGTTTGGGACACTGGTGACCAGCCTTCATTGTGTTTTGGACACTGGTGACCAGCAATCATTGTGTTTTTGCTGGTCACCAGCCTTCTTTGTGTTTTTGCTGGTGACCAGCCTTCGCTCTGTTTTTGCTGGTGACCAGCAATCATTGTGTTTTTGCTGGTGACCAGCCTTCACTGTGTTTTTGCTAGTGACCAGCCTTCACTGTGTTTTTGCTGGTGACCAGCCTTCACTGTGTTTTGGACACTAGTGACCAGCATAAGTTATAAAGCAAAACCTTCATCAAGTCCCATTATGATGGCTTGGAAACTGATGTTTAATTCCTTTTGGAATCCATTCAGAGTGGATTCCCATAATCGGCATTCAGATTGACTGCCAGGGTTTAAAAAATATGAATACATTAGACTACCAAATAAACTGGATAACCATTTCAGTAACGGATGTAATAAGTCCAACTAAGATAGAATCAGTTTAGAAACATTTATTTGATATATCTTTGTGTAGCATAATAAAAATGTATTGATTAATTAATCAATGTAAACAGACACCTCACAAGTCCTCAACTGGCACCTTCATTAAATAGTACCCGCAAAACACCTGTAACGGCTGTTGGTGGAAGAAGGTGAGGACCAAGGTGCACTGCGGTACATGTTCATCCTTTTATTAATGGAACTGAACACCGGTTAAAAAAAGAGAACAACCGAACCAGTTCTGTCTGGTGCAGACACAAAAACAGAAAGCAACTACCCACAAAACTCAGGTGGGAAAAGGCTACCAAAGTATGGTTCTCAATCAGAGACAACGATAGACAGCTGCCTCTGATTGAGAACCATACCAGGCCAAACAACAAAGAAATGCAAAACATAGAAAATGAACATAGAATGCCCACCCTAGTCACACCCTGGCCTAACCAAAATAGAGAATAAAAACCTCTATGGCCAGGGCGTGACAACACCAGTCTCAACGTCAACAGTGAAGAGGCGACTCTGGGATGCTGGCCTTCTAGGACTTGTGAGGTGTCTGTTTCACAAACTAGACACTCTAATGTACTTGTCCTCTTGCTCAGTTGTTCACCAGGGCTTCCTACTCCTCTTTCTATTCCGGTTAGAACCAGTTTGCCCTGTTCTGTGAAGGGAGTAGTACACAGCGTTGTACGAGATCTTCAGTTTCTTCGCAATTTTTTGGATGGAATAGCGTTCATTTCTCAGAACAAGAGTAGACTGACGAGTTTCAGATGAATTTTTTTTGTTTCTTGCCATTTTGAGGCTGTAATCAAACCCACACATGCTGATGCTCCAGATATTCAACTAGACTAAAGAAGGCCAGTTTTATTGCTTCTTTAATCAGCACAACCATTTTCAGCTGTGCTAACATAATTGCAAATGGGTTTTCTAATGTACAATTAGTCTTTTAAAATTATAAATTTGGATGAGCTAACACAACGTGCCATTGGAACACAGGAGTGATGGTTGCTGATAATGGGCCTCTGTACGCCTATGTAAAGATCTGCCATTTCCTGCTACAATAGTCATTTACAATATTAACAATGTCGACACTGTATTTCTGATCAATTTTATGTTACTTTAATGGACAAAAAAAATGTGCTTTGCTTTCAAAAACAACAACATTTCTAAGTGACCCCAAACTTTTGAACAGTAGTGTAGATACTATCAATTCAGTACAATTTGTAAGAATAGCTCTAGTTGCCTCACCTTTTAAATTCAAAAATCTTTCTGTCTTGGCTGTCTTGGTTTATATTTTTCAGAGAATTCCACGACAACCAGGGGCAAATTAAGATGCTTGATGAAAAAGGGTTCAGAGCGTGGGATGTTACCTTGACAATGTCCCTTAAAAACCCAACACGTACAAAAAATAAAAAAATGAATGTCAACCTGCAATCCTACTACCGCTGTGTGAAGTTATTAACTTACTGAGGGGAGGCAGGGTGTAGCTTTGTTACCCGGCTAACAAGCCACCTTCATAGCTCCCAGATGGTCGTTGTGTGGATTTCAGGAGGCGACGTTCCCTGTTCATTAGGGCCCTCAGAGCTGGCGGATATGGACCATCTGTGTCTGGGGACATGGTGCGGTGAGGGGCCATGACAACCAAGGGTGTTTACCTCTAGGCTCACTCACATTTGAGCTTCAAAAAATGGAAAAAATAAATCCTTCTCTTATCTTTCTGCCACCTCTATGTTGATGTTTCAGTTGAAAAAATAAATGGCTCTTGTGGTTTAAACTTACCACTAGGCTAGCCCCTGAGTGACAACCCTCTTCTTTCCCTTATCTGATAACAAGTTATGACTTCAAGCTTTTAGGCTGTTGTTTGTGAGTTGCATTACATAAACCTTTTTCAAATGTTAAATCAACTTTAATGGTCATAATATATGAATTTATGAGCCCGTTTTCTGAGTAATATTGCTAAATGTATTAATTTATGAGCAAGTTTTCTGATGAGTATTGCAAACTGTAATTTAAATTGCAGTGCTTTAATTGTGAATGCACAACTTCCTTCTCTTTAAAAAGAAGAGAGACAGAGGACATTTTGTCTCAGGGGTAGTGATGCAAATGTTATTCCTCTGCTAGTGTTTTTGGAAGCTCATTTTTCTCCTGTGTGGTACGGTGATGGGGTTATGGTGTCTGCACAGTCAGCAGATGTATTGCCCTACAGACACAGGGCCTGTTGGTAGTGGCCTTGCACCGGCATAGCCCTGCCACAAGGATTCATTGCATAATTGCAAGCCAGATTTGTGGAGTGAAGCGTCTGTAAAGAAATAAGAGACAGCTCCATCTGTGATTTTATCACGGGCATGTCCTGGCAATGTTGCTATCAATAAAAATCCAACACGATATCAAAACATGTTCTTCCTCAGAGCAATTTTTAGTGACACATGAAATTGTGAAAGGTTGGGTAGAGAATTAGTATATACCTGTTGAGTTATGAGCTCCCGCATGGGCTCCAATGTGTCCCAGCAACCTGAACACAACAAAATATGAGAGAAACCCTCTCACATGGCATGATTTGAGAAAATGGGGTCTGAGATCTACAATCAGGCTGTATTGATTTTCCGAAACCATTCATGTTTTTCAGTGACCATCAATTCATTTGAGTTGTCCTGTGTAGCTCAGTTGGTAGAGCATGGTGCTTGCAAGGACAGGGTTGTGGGTTTGCTTCCCAACAGGGACCAGTATGAAAATGTAAGGACCCAATATTGTAAGTTGCTCTGGATAAGGGTGACTGCAAAAATAATCTAAATAAAGCTTACATCCCCTCCCATTTGTTAAGGGGGTAGATCAGTATTAATATTTCAAATCGATTGTGGCTTCTATCAATGTAATTATCTGCATGATTTCTAAATCCTCCATATACATTTTCTATATATATTTTTTTAAATATATACAGTACCAGTTAAAAGTTTGGACACACCTACTTATTCAAGGGTTTTTCTTATTTAAAAAAAATAGTGAAAACATGACTTGAAGGCCTGATTCACGCAGTCTCCTCTGAACAGTTGATGTTGAGATGTGTCAGTTACTTGAACTCTGTGAATTGTTTATTTGGGCTGCAATTTCTGAGGTGCAGTTAACTCCAATGAACTTATCCTCTGCAGCAGAGGTACCGCTGGGTCTTCCTTTCCTGTGGCGGTCCTCATGAGAGACAGTTAACTCCAATGAACTTATCCTCTGCAGCAGAGGTACCGCTGGGTCTTCCTTTCCTGTGGCGGTCCTCATGAGAGCCAGTTTCATCATAGCACTTGACGTTTGTTTGTGACTGCACTTGAAGAAACTTTCTAAGTTCTTGAAATTTTCCGGATTGACTGACCTTCATGTCTATGAGTAATGATGGACTGTTGTTTCTCTTTGCTTATTTGAGCTGTTTTTGCGTTAATATGGACTTGGTCTTTTACCAAATAGGGCTATCTTCTGTATGCCAACTCTACCTTGTCACAACACAGCTGATTGTCTCACACGCATTAACTTCTTTGGGGTACCCCCCTTCTTCTCAATTTCCGCCTAAAAAAATACCCTAATCTAACTGCCTGTAGCTCAGGCTCAGAAGCAAGGATATGCATTTTCTTGGTATCATTTGAAAGGAAACACTCTGAATTTGGTGGAAGTGTGAATTGAATGTAGGAGAATATAACACAATAGATCGGGTAGAGGAAAATACAAGGAAATAAGCATACGTTTTCTGTTTTTTATTGTTTCTACTTCATCTTTCAAATGAACAAGAACAGCCAAACATACAGATAGGATGCTGGGGATGATTTGAATGAAGAACATAAGATGGCAACAATAGCTGAGCAAAGTTTTAGACAGATAACTTCAATAGCTGAGCGAGCTACATGACATTGAGCATGAAGTTACCCAGGCATCCCACACAAATGTACCCTAATGTACCCAAGTGGCCGAATTGGTACAGTGATACATTTTGAAGGATAGGAGGACTATATATATTGAACTATATATATTGAAGGAACTATATACAAAACACACAAATGCTATTCTAACACCCCCCAAAAATATATATAAAAATATTGTAAAAAAAATCTTAATAACTATAATAATAATAATTAAACATAAACAAATAACAAGGGTAACTATTTACACATTTTCTATTTACAATATTGTGAAGAACCTCAGTCCTCTACACAATATTGTGCTGCTGGTGCCATGGCCCATAGCAGTCTCTTTCTGCTGTAAACAGGTAATGTTTGACTAAAACATAATTTTAAACTTTGCTTACATTTGTATACGGTCACATGTGTCTTGTGTGGGAATACTTGGGGACACATTTCTTAAATTAAAATCACTTGGAGCTGATTTCCTGGTGTTTTTCCAGTCTTTTATGTCCAACAATGGAACTCGGTTTCGCTTTCTCTATCAATTTCCTCTATAATTTGGGTTAAATCTGTATACCTAGACTTTGTTTTAGCTTTTCCTGATTTATTCACCATAATTTAAATATATAAACTTGTTGAAAATGCTATTGACTATGTACTGCTATGCGTAACACTTGTGGCTCTGTCAAGTAGGATTTGCAATGGCGAATAAACCTCTTTTACGCCAGAGTTCACGACAAAGGCTGGTCTTCGAACGTATAACCATTACATATTGCTGTTTACCTCAGCTCATTGGCTATCTTCCAAGCTAGATTTCAAGATGATCAGTGGTCATTGGGCAAAATACAGTCAATCAACGATAGACCGGTCCTACCATTGGTGCGCAATGAGGTCAAATCGATTTGTTTCGGTCAATACGTCCCGGGAAAAGAACCATCAAGTACGGTTGTGTTAGTAACAACCAGAGGATTGCAATGAAACCAACCATGACTGGATAAACGTTTGTTTAGTGTGTGTAATTACCACGAACGCTTTGTCGAAAGTTGAAAGAGACGGAAATCACGGCGCAAGCGGTTTACAAATGTTTCGTGTTAGGCTATAAAAATGGATGTTATTAAACAAAACGAGCATTCACTGTGTAGTTAGGACACTTGGCATTGCCACTAGAGGAAGATCTTCAAAGGGTATTTCTGACCTACGTGATGCTAATGCTTGGTTGGAAAATGCTAGTAATACTTGGGTGTGCGGGGAGCTGTTCTCAGAAAATCGCATGGTTTGCTTTCGCAGTAAAGCCTTTTTTGAAATCTGACACAGGGGCTGGATTAATAAGGCGTTCATCTTTTAAATGATGTAACGTATTTACAAGAATGTTTACTATAACAAAGGGTGTATTTAGAATGTTAGCGCTCTGCAGTTTCACCGGATGTTGGCCTGGTGGGACGTTAGCGTCTCACCTACCCTAGAGAGGTTTAAGAAGGAAAGAAATTCCACAAAATTAACTTTTAACAAGGCACACCTGTTAATTGAAATTCATTCCAGGTGACTACCTCATGAAGCTGGTTGAGAGAATGTCAAGAGTGTGCAAAGCTGTCATCCAAACCTTTCATGGTGTTGATGTCTTCACCATTATTCTAAAATGTAGGAAATAGTCAAAATAAAGAAAAACCCTTGAATAAGTAGGTGTGTCCAAACTTTTGACTGGTACTGTACATTTTACAACATTTTGCATATCTGAATTCATTTCCACAATTAATAAATAAGGTGCGTAATAATGTAGGCACGTCATTCGAAGGATTGTTACCTATAACCACTACAAAGGCATACAAAATTGAGCAAGAATGGGGAGAATTTAATAACCCATGTCAAGTCCTAGCTGATGGAGCTCAGATACACCTCCTTCCCCTGAAACAAACACACATGCTTGTCCCCCATTTTCCAAAGCATCTCTGAGCATTCAGACCTTTTGATTATTTTGTGTCACCGGGGCCACAATAATTTGACCCCTCTCTGATTGTCCAAGTGTGACCACCTCCCCATGGGTTACTGCAGCTGGTGTTGCCAGCACTGCCACTACCTGGGTGGAGGGCTCACTGGAATTCCCACCGGCTAGGTAACAGGTCGTCAAGGTTCTCATTAGCAGCTTTGAGAAATGACTTGTATAGATTTTTACCCACCCAAGGGCTTTGGCTTTGTTGGACCAACCCTGCCAGGCAGGATCAGACTCTCGGGGGGCGGTACTGCTTTAGTGGGTCTCTCTATCTTTCTGACTTGGCTGCTTATAGGCTACAGTACTTGCAGTAGGCCTATAAAAGAGATAAGGACTTCTCCTTAGTGTGTGGGTGGGTGTCTAGGGTATAGGGCTGGGGACCATTCCATCATAATAGGATATAAAATAAATTAAATAAATATATTTGGAATTCATGTTAAACTGTACAGTGCAGTGGGAAAGTTTTTTAGACCCCTTAACTTTTTTCCAGATTTTGTTACAGAAATGGATTAAATATTTTTTCCCTCAGCAATCTACACAATGACAAAGCAAAAAACATTTTTTTCTAAATGTTTGCAAATTTATTACAAACAAAAAATAGAACTATCACATTTATCACAATTATTCAGACCCTTTACTCAGTACTTTGTTGAAGCACCTTTGGCAGCGATTACAGCCTCAATTTGCTCCAAGCTTGGCACACCTTTATTTGGGGAGTTTTCCCATTCTTCTCTGCAGATCCTCTCAAGCTCTGTCAGGTTGGATGGGTAGAGTCGCTGCACAGCTTTTTTCAGGTCTCTCCAGAGATGCTCGATCGAGTGGCTGGGCCACTCAAGGACATTCAAAGGCTTTTCCTAAAGCCACTTCTGCGTTGTCTTGGCTGTGTGCTTAAGGTTGTTGTCCTGTTGGGAGGTCAACCTTCGCACCAGTCTGAGATCCTGAGCGCTCTGGAGCAAGTTTTCATCAAGGATCTCTCTATACTTTGCTCCGTTCATCTTTCCCTTGATCCTAACAAGTCTCCCAGTCCCTGCTGCTGAAAAACATCCCCACAGCATGATGCTGCCACCGCCATGCTTCACCGTAGGGATGGTACCAGGTTTCCTCCAGATGTGACACTTGGCATTCAGGCCAAAGAGTTCAATCTTGGTTTTATCTGACCAGAGAATCTTGTTTCCCACGGTCTGAGAGTCCTCCAAGCAGGCTGTCATGTGCTTTTTACTGAGGAGTGGCTTCCATCTGGTAATTCTACCATAAAGGTCTGATTGGTGGAGTGCTGCAGAGATTATTGTCCTTCTGGAAGGTTCTCCCATCTCCACAGAGGATTTCTGGAGCTCTTTCAGAGTGACCATTGCGTTTTTGGTCACCTCCCTGACCAAGGCCCTTCTTTGTGGTTCCAGTCTTGGTGGTTCCAAACTTGTTCCATTTAAAACCTGTACAGGATCGTTGTCCCTATACCGAGACGGTTGTTGCAAACGTGCGCTAATGTGAGTAGAATGAAGTTGTAAGTAACCGCAAATTTTCCAGGACATGGACATGTCTTATATGGGCAGAAAGCTTAAATTCTTGTTAATCTAACTGCACTGTCCAATTTACAGTAGCTATTACGGTGAAAAAACACCATGCTATTGTTTGAGGAGTGCAACACATTTTTTTTATCATGGCAACTGATTTGATACATTCACCTCGGAATGTAAATAATGTACTTACATTCAGTAATCTGGCTCTGTTTTGTCATCCTGATGGCCCCAGACATAAAATGTAGCATAGTTTTGTTTGATAAAATCTATTTTTATATTCCAATGTAGGAACTGGGTTCAACGTGTGCTTTTCTATTTTTTGAATTGACTTTTACCACATCTAATGTGTTATAATTCTCCTACATTCATTTCACATTTCCACAAACTTCAGTGTTTCCTTTCAATTGGTATCAAGAATATGCATATCCTTGCTTCAGGTCCTGAGCAGTTAGATTTGGGTATGTCATTTTAGGCGAAAATTGAAAAAGAGTCCGATCCTTATTAAGAATGATGGAGGCCACTGTGTTCTTGGGGACCTTCAATGCTGCAGAACATTTTTTGTACCCTTCCCCAGATCTGTGCCTCGACACAATCCTGTCTCGGAGCTCTACGGGCAATTCCTTCAACCTCATGGCTTGGTTTTTGTTCTGACATACACTGTCAACTGTGTATGTATATAGACAGCTGTGTGTTTTTCCAACTCATGTCCAATCAATTGAATTTAGCAAAGGTGGACTCCAATCAAGTTGTAAAACATCAATTACCAATGGAAACAGGATGCACCTGAGCTCAATTTCGAGTCTCATAGAAAAGGGTCTGAATACTTATGTAAATAATTATTATTTAAAAAAAAAAAATTATACATTTGCAAAAATGTACAATAACCTGTTTTCACTTTGTCATTATGGGGTATTGTGTATAGATTGAGGAGTGATTATTATTATTTTTTCCATTTTAGAATAAGGCTGAAATGCACCAAAATGTGGAAGAAGTCAAGGGGTCTGAATACTTTCTGAATTCACTGTATATTGTTTACTATCTGTTTTCTACGGGGCAGCAGGGTAGCCTAGTGGTTAGAGTGTAGAGGCAGCAGGGTAGCCTAGTGGTTAGAGTGTAGAGGCAGCAGGGTAGCCTAGTGGTTAGAGTGTAGAGGCAGCAGGGTAGCCTAGTGGTTAGAGTGTAGAGGCAGCAGGGTAGCCTAGTGGTTAGAGTGTAGAGGCAGCAGGGTAGCCTAGTGGTTAGAGTGTAGAGGCAGCAGGGTAGCCTAGTGGTTAGAGTGTAGAGGCAGCAGGGTAGCCTAGTGGTTAGAGTGTAGAGGCAGCAGGGTAGCCTAGTGGTTAGAGTGTAGAGGCAGCAGGGTAGCCTAGTGGTTAGAGTGTAGAGGCGGCAGGGTAGCCTAGTGGTTAGAGTGTAGAGGCGGCAGGGTAGCCTAGTGGTTAGAGTGTAGAGGCAGCAGGGTAGCCTAGTGGTTAGAGTGTAGAGGCAGCAGGGTAGCCTAGTGGTTAGAGTGTAGAGGCGGCAGGGTAGCCTAGTGGTTAGAGTGTAGAGGCGGCAGGGTAGCCTAGTGGTTAGAGTGTAGAGGCAGCAGGGTAGCCTAGTGGTTAGAGCGTTGGACTAGTAACCGGAAGGTTGCAAATTCAAACCCCCGGGCTGACAAGGTACAAATCTGTCGTTCTGCCCCTGAACAGGCAGTTAACCCACTGTTCCTAGGCCGTCATTGAAAATAAGAATTTGTTCTTAACTGACTTGCCTAGTTAAATAAAGAAAAAACAAATGTAATGCTTTTCCATGGGCTATTAGTAAGGCCAAATTCAATGTTTCATCACTTTTTTAAATGTTGGGGTCCTAAAATTCCAATCAAATAGCTAAATGATCCATGGTATGACCATCTTAAAACAATTCCATTTGTTATCTTAGTAGAAGCCCTTGCCCCACCCACCCCAGTGTAGACTCTAGAGTGGCATCAATAAGGGATCACAGCTTTCACCTGGATTCACCTGGTCAGTCTATGTCATGGAAAGAGCATTTATTTTTTTTGTACACAGTGAATACCCAGATATAGTTATATCATTCTCTGTATACTTGACCAAAGTTAACAAAAAGTTCACATGGATTCTCTCTGATGAACCAACGGTGCATTCAAATGTAGGGAAAATGAAGACAAATCTCACTTTAATATTAAACAGACAATAACAATACATTATCTGCAGCTACGTGTTACATTTGTTGATAATCAAGTCAAATCAGGGGAGTGATTCAAAATGTGTCAAAATATAAAACTAAACAGATTCTCAGACTTTGGAACATTTAGGTATGTTTAGGGCTGATATCTCATTGTTATCTTGATGCTGATGGGCCTGGAACCAGCCATGTGATTTATGTATTATTCAATTATTTATTTTGGTATGCATGTCTCGATTTGGTCTCCTCCTCCTCCTCATCTCTTAGCTATTGAATTGATGGTGGACCAGGCAGATGGAAATGGAATACCATCTTTTCACTGAGTCAAAAGGACAGGACCTCGCTAAGGAACCAAGGCATAATGAAAGCATTATAGTTCTGTTCAATATTTATGAACTTGTAGTCTCCGCTCTATACAGATCTATACAGAGAATGGCGAGCCGGTAAAAATCCAGCGACCTGCGTTATACCACCAGGGATGTTTCTAAATGAATTTGGATAATGAATAGTCCGACATGCCGTTTATTTTCCATCTCTGTAGCGAAGGTAGGTGGAGCTGGTAGATGAATTAAGGAATAGTTTTTTTTCTGAATAAACTAAATTACCCCATCACCCATACGCTTGTTTTCCATCTTCCGAAGTAATTACTAAGGATTATGTATTTTCTCATTTATTGATCTCATCTGAGTAGTCAGTGCGATGTTCCGGAGTGGAAACTACAGATGATACTACAGAATGCACCTTCAACATCAGAAAGTCCATAACAATCACTCCCTCCACCTCTACTGTTTTTCTTCCCTGTCCAACACTTTCTGTCCCTCCATTCAGCACAATGCCCCTGTATCCACTTCATCTCTCTTTAAGTGGCAATCAATAAGTGGCCAATCCACTGAGGTCTGTATGACAATCTGCCGGACAGGATAAGTTTTACAGCCGCAAGTAATCGTGTTTTTTTTTTCTTCTTTTTCTACGGTGGTGGTGGCGGTGTGACCTAATACATTCTGAAGTGGATCTTTTACAGCCATATCTGTAAAGTGTCTTGAGTTATTCCTGTTACACAAAGGGTGGATTTATGTGGCCATTCCGGGCGAGATGGAAAGGGTCCTGATGAATGCATGGGAGTGTCACAGAGATTTACTGTCAGTCCCGCACCAAGCACGCGCCTCTCCGCGTCAAACTCAAAACGGTTCAAGGTTCGATCGCGTTTAAATCAGATAGTTTGGGATTCTGGCAATGAAGTATTTTATCTACTTCTCCAGAGTCAGATGATGTGGTGGAACCATTTGTATGTCTCTGCGTCCAGTATGAAGGACGTTAGAGGTAGTTCACGAGCCAATGCTAACTAGCGTTAGCGCAATGACTGATGCGCTAATGCTAGTTAGCAATTGTGCTAACGGTAGTTGGCAACTTCCTTGAAACTGAACGCAGAGATATTAAAATGTTATCCACGAGTTAATCTGACTCTGGGCTTCCTTGCTGCAACTACCCATTTCATATTAATTGCCCATATGCTTGCAAAAACAGGGATGCAATTGATACATTGATGTGCCTGTATGTTTAGAGGTACTTCAAGTGGTGATTTATCTGTTCGCTTGAACAAGGGGTTTAACTCAGTGAATATTCTCGGGTTTTTGAGGGTGCACTTGAAAGAAAACCCTGACTGTGCTACATTGGAGTAGTCATAGTGGGAAGAACACAGCATACTTCCCTTGTAAACTAGGCAACAAGAGCCTGTACTAGCTCTATACACCATCTATCAATCCGTCGTATTTAAAGGGTCTGGAGCTTTCCCTCCTCAGATCATCACCTTTAGGATCAACTCCTACCTAGATAATGAACCGACATTCAAGGTATGAGTTGAAATGATTTAATGAGCAGACTTCTTATGATTCAGATGAAAGAATGGCCTCTAAAATCTGTTCTGTTCTGTCAGCCGCTACTGAATGGAATGGTCCAGCAGGAAATACTCTGGCCCCATATGATACCTGCTCCCGTCCCTTATGATAACTGCTCCTGTCTCTTATGATACCTGCTCCTGTCTCTTATGATACCTGCTCCTGTCTCTTATGATACCTGCTCCTGTCCCTTATGATACCTACTCCTGTCTCTTATGATACCTGCTCCCACCCCATATGATACCTGCTCCCGTCCCTTACGATTCCTGCTCCTGTCCCTTATGATACCTGCTCCCGTCCCTTATGATACCTGATCCCATCCCTTATGATACCTGCTCCCGTCCCTTATGATACCATCTCCTGCCCCATATGATGCCTGCTCCCGTTCCTTATGATACCTGCTCCCGTCCCTTATGATACCTGCTCCCATCCCTTATGATACCTGCTCCCGTCTCTTATGATACCTGCTCCCGCCCCATATGATACCTACTCCCGTCCCTTATGATATCTGCTCCCGTCCCTTATGATACCTGCTCCCGTCCCTTATGATACCTGCTCCCGCCCCTTATGATACCTGCTCCTGCCCCATATGATACCTACTCCCGTCCCTTATGATATCTGCTCCCGTCCCTTATGATACCTGCTCCCGTCCCTTATGATGCCTGCTCCCCTTCCTTATGATACCTGCTCCCATCCCTTATGATACCTGCTCCTGCCCCATATGATACCTGCTCCCGTCCATTATTATACCTGCTCCCGTCCATTATGATACCTGCTCCCGTCCCTTATGATACCTGCTCCTGCCCCATATGATACCTGCTCCCGTCCATTATGATACCTGCTCCCGTCCCCTATGATACCTGCTCCCGTCCCCTATGATACCTGCCCCAGCCCAATATGATACCTGCTCACGCCTCTTATGATACCTTCTCCCGCCCCCTATGATACCTGCTCCCGCCCCTTATGATACCTGCTCAAGCCTCCAATGATACCTGCTCCAGCCCCCTATGATACCTGCTTCCGCCACCACCCTCTCCTCCTGCCCCCACACCCACTTCTCCTCCCGCCCCCACACCCACCCTCTCCTCCACTGGCTAACACATTCTATTGACACTCTAGAGTGGAGGACCTGGAAGGTTCTCAGACATTGTGAGATGAGAGAACAGATTGCCCTTAAATCTCTTAATTCTCTCCTTCTTCTTGATGTAGGAACTTACGAGACAGACACACAGACAGACAGACAGACAGACAGACAGACAGACAGACAGACAGACAGACAGACAGACAGACAGACAGACAGACAGACAGACAGACTCTCTTTATCCAGGCCCTGATGTCCAAACGCACAATAATGTTTAACAATATGTTTGTGTACTGCATGTGCAAAATTTGATTGGTTGTTCTAGTGGTAATGTTGCAGCCTCTGCCACACATCTAAAGTGTTGGCATAGGTTTGAATCCCTAACCCTAACCATAGGTTTGAATCCCTAACCATAGGTTTGAATCCCTAACCCTAACCATAGGTTTGAATCCCTAACCATAGGTTTGAATCCCTAACCCTAACCATAGGTTTGAATCCCTATCCCTAACCATAGGTTTGAATCCCTAACCCTAACCATAGGTTTGAATCCCTACCCCTAACCATAGGTTTGAATCCATAACCCTAACCATAGGTTTGAATCCCTAACCCTAACCATAGGTTTGAATCCATAACCTTAACCATAGGTTTGAATCCCTAACCCTAACCATAGGTTTGAATCCCTAACCCTAACCATAGGTTTGAATCCCTAACCCTAACCATAGGTTTGAATCCCTAACCCTAACCATAGGTTTGAATCCTTAACCATAGGTTTGAATCCCTAACCCTAACCATAGGTTTGAATGCATAACCCTAACCATAGGTTTGCATCCATAACCCTAACCATAGGTTTGAATGCATAACCCTAACCATAGATTTGCATCCATAACCCTAACCATAGGTTTGAATCCATAACCCTAACCATAGGTTTGAATCCCTAACCCTAACCATAGGTTTGAATCCATAACCCTAACCATAGGTTTGAATCCCTAACCCTAACCATAGGTTTGAATCCGTACTACTGCCCTTTGCCACAACCTCCCTCTATCTGTCCCCATTGTCTTCCTCTCTCTCTATCTGTCCCCATTGTCCTCCTCTCTCTCTCTATCTGTCCCCATTGTCCTCTTCCCTCTCTACCTGTCCCCATTGCCCTCCTCTCGCTCTATATGTCCTCATTGTCAGCCTCCCTCTCTATGTCCCCATTGTCCTCCTCTCTCTCTATCTGTCCCCATTGTCCTCTTTCCTCCCTATCTGTCACCATTGTCATCCTCTCTCTATCTGTCCCCATTATCATCCTCTCTCTCGATCTGTCCCCATTGTCATCCTCTATATCTGTCCCCATTGTCCTCCTCCCTCTCTGTCTGTCCCCATTGTCCTCCTCTCTCTCTGTCTGTCCCCATTGTCAGCCTCTCCATCTATATCTGTCCCCATTGTCCTCCTCTCTCTCTGTCTGTCCCCATTGTCAGCCTCTCCATCTATATCTGTCCCCATTGTCCTCCTCCCTCTCTATCTGTCCCCATTGTCCTCCTCTCTCTCTGTCTGTCCACATTGTCCTCCTCTCAAACTATCTGTTCAATTTAAAATGCAGACAAGACAAGATGGTGTAATTTTGTATTTTCCATCACTTGAAAGAAAATAGAAACTCAGACACGGCTCTTGTTGTGTGATATTGGAGGTCCTATGGAAGCATGCATATCCTGTCTGACCGGCATATTGATTAACACAGAGGAGTTGTTTCCACCCTATAATCATTTCTCTATTTAGATCAAGGTGGCCGAAGCCCAGTGGGTGTCTGATAGGACTTCCACCAGAGCGGCTGATTGCCGTCATTGCAATGGTGGTAATCCTATCCGTGAGCCCACAGAAACAGCCACGCTAATGTCATACAACGAGCCTCTGGAAGAAAGACCATCGCAAGCTGTAGCGAGCAGTGCTCTGTAAAGTTCAGGTTTCTGACTAGAGGGAGAACAACTACGACTGGAAGTGACCTTTTCTTGGCAGGTTAGGAGACTTAGGTTAAGGACATGGAAAAGGGTTAGGTTTAGGGCTAGCTAAAATGCTCTCCTAACCTTCCACGAAAGTCACGTCCAGTCATAGCTGTACTCTCTCTAGTTTACAACCCTGTAACATCGGGACCTTTAATCAGTGGTGGGCCACTAACATTGATTTTACCTGCGAGGAACCGTAGATGCATAACTGCCTATCCCTAAATTGATATGCACAGTTATTAATCAGGCGACACTCTTATCCAAGGCGACAATCTTATCCAAGGCGACACTCTTATCCAAGGCGACTCTTCCAAAATGCATAGAGAAAGGAGAAAACTGTGTATGGCTGCAGAACAAGTCACGGAGAGATGAACAACCGAATGTGCAGTGGAATGAAGACAGTGTCAAAAAGAAGGTACTTGATGTTCCAGGCTCATTTGCCAGTTGGATTGGGAGATATGCCGTGTCTGTATGCCCTTAACATGAAAACAACAGGAATTTCTTCAGTGCTCAGCACATATCAGTTAAGTAGCCTACATATAAAGTGGAAAGCCAATTAATAGGCATACTGAGGCAGTGTGTTAAGAGGCAAACCTAAAATGTCCCACTGGCTTGAAATCCTCCCCCCTTTGCCCAAATCACCTCAAACATTGTGCTGATTGCATGCCTATATTCCTTTTGGATCCAATAAAAACGTCCGTTGTTATTGAGTTACCTGCCATCTGTCATTTGTTGAGACTTCTGAGAGCGGCACAACACAGAGGAAAACGTTATAATTGGTCCACAGGGAATTGTATTTCAAGCTAGCACCATATGAAAGCAGATTTAAAGCAGGTGTTGAGTTGAACACCTTAGTTTTACATGCTAATACTGTAGTAAAAACGTGTTCTATTCCACTGGTAGAAGAGTGTTGTGCCACAATGATGAGGTAACAAGGTGTCTTTTTCAAGAAATGCACTCTTTTCTACAAATGGAGTTGAACATTTCTGATTTAGAGTTTTTTTTAGTCTTGAAATGAAATTGCACCAATGTTTTATTATTATTATTGATATAAAAATATATATATATATATACCCTACAAAAGGGCTCTATAGGAGACATCAGCTGTCCATGGTGGCTGCTCTCAGACGATCGCGCAGGTGAAGAAGCCGGATATATAAAGATATATAAAGATCCCAGAAAATGTTCCATATGGCACAAAATATTATTTCTCTCAACTTTTGTACACAAATTTGTTTACCTCTCTGTAAGTGATTATTTCTCCTTTGACAATATAATCCATCCACCTGACAGGTGTGGCTATTAAAGAAGCTGATTAAACAGCATGATAATTACACAGGTGCACCTTGTGATGGGGATAATAAAAGGTCACTCTAAAATGTGCAGTTTTGTCACACAACACAATGCCACAGATTTCTCAAGGTTTGAGGGAGCGTGCAATTGGCATGTTGACTGCAGGAATGTCCACCATGACTGTTGCCAGAGAATTGAATGTTCATTTCTCTTCCATAAGCCGCCTCCAACGTCCGGCCTCAGAACCGCAGACGACATGTAACCACACCAGCCCAGGACCTCAACATCCGGCTTGCTTCTTCACCTGCGCGATCGTCTGAGTGCAGCCACCATGGACAGCTGATGTCTCCTATAGAGCCCTTTTGTAGGGTGGGCATGGATCCCAAGTGGGTGGGCCTATGCCCTCCCAAGCCCAGCCATGGTTGCGTCCCCGCCCAGTCATGTGAGTTCATAGATTAGGGCCTAATTAATTTGTTTTTATTGACTGATTACCTTCTATGAACTGTAACTCAGTAAAATCATTGATATTGTTCCATGTTGCATTTATTTTTTTGTTCAGTATACATGTCACAAACACAGGCCTTACATACTGTAGACAGTATGCAATATTATTACCTGGTAAATGTGTTTCCCTGAAAAACACCATTATAAATCGACACAAAGAAAAACTAATCGCTTTGTGTCTCCCCACCTCTGATGCATGAAAGAATTTCCCCAAAAAATGGAACAAATTATGCAGTTGATAATTGAACATTGTACGCATCCAAATTACATCTCACACCCTCACTACCCCTTGGGGAGAGAGCAAGACAGCAAACAGGTTTTTCTTGGAACGCTAAGTGGTTCTGAAGCTTTCAATTCGTATGAACACTTGCTTATTAAAGCAAATAGTGGTAAAAAAAACATGAACACTTGCTTATTAAAGCAAATAGTGGTAAAAAAAAACACCTTTGCTACAGTTGGTTTTACAGCATGTGTCTCAAGGTAGCAATATTCATCACGAAAGACGTTTGGGGCTGGGGGGGCTTTTATTGTGAGGTCATTACATGAACATAGAGAACATAATTGCAGCATTTTGCTCATGTTGTGAACACTCTGTTTTGGAGGTATTGACACGAGGGCATTAGCTGGAGTTTTCAGTCAGGCAGAAACCCCTTTAAACAGCACTAAAGCGCCCCTTAATCCTGTCATCGCAGGCCATAAACTGGATCATTTCTATGGATCTCAAAGAATATTGTGACACCGACTAATCCTGTCTTTTTCAGTTTGCAGTTAAGGAGCTTTCGGATTAGGGGAACAATTAGGCCCCTCTTTGATGGTACAAGTATTAAGCATGGGTCTCCTCACTCACCAGCCTTGCTGTCAAGTATGGGGGGAATTATATTACGGCTCCTACTGCCATATTTGTAGCTAGTCCGTCTTCCATACAGTAGCTACTGTGTATAAACTGTATGTACTCCTCCTGAGGGAAAGAAGAACAATCTAGCTGATTCTCTGAAACAAGACTGGGACACTACACGACACTACACTAAATTCAAGTATTTATTTTTATTTATTTAGCTAAGGCAAGTAGGTTAAGATCAAATTCTTATTTACAATAACGGCCTAGGAACAGTGGGTTAACTGCCTTGTTGTATCTCTGGTCCTCTTCATCTGACGAGGAGTAGCAAGGATCGGACCAAAGCGCAGCGTGGTACGTGTTCATGACAATATTTTTTTCAACTCAGAACACTGAAACAAAAATAACAACGAGAATGATACGAAACGAAACAGTCCTGTCTGGTGACATACACAAAGACAGAAAATAAACACCCACAAAACACATGTGGAAAAAGACTACCTAAGTATGATTCTCAATCAGAGACAACTAACGACACCTGCCTCTGATTGAGAACCATACCAGGCCAAACGCAAAAGCACAACATAGTAAACGGAACATAGACCACCCACCCAACTCACGCCCTGACCATACTAAAAACAAAGACAAAAATCGAAGGAACTAAGATCAGAACGTGACACTTGTTCAGCGGGGGAACGACAGATTTTTACCTTGTCAGCTCAAGGATTCAATCCAGCAACCTTTGGGTTACAGACCCAACACTCTGACCACGAGGCTACCTGCCGCCCCAAGTATAAAGTTCCATTTCAGGTAAAAAAAATGAACTCATGTTTCTAAGGGTGATGTCATTGTGGTAAGAGTTGGAATGCATTTACATGCCATCTATTTAGGGATGTTAGAGAGTAAATGGTCAAAGTCAATGAGCTAACAATAGCCCAACATGAAATAGATGTAGGATCTTAATGTGATCATCACCCTGTTGCAGTAGAACTTTTCTGCAATGCAGGAAATGTAACAGTTGCGCAAGCTAGCACCATCTCTGAGCATAGAGTTGCCTCATACTGTGTAGCTGGTTCGATATTTGAGGTTTAAAAATGGCTTCTGAACTTTGTAATTTCCACTTGTAAATGTTCCCTTATGAAAAAAAATATCAACCCCTACAAAAATGTCCATTAATTATAATCCACATGATAATAATTCACATTATCGCGCTGTATCAAAGTGGCTCAAATTAAAATCCTACATCTGTAACATGAAGAATGAGAATATACAGAAGGTGTATTGCTATGAAAAACTTATCTTGAAGCAAGGAGACTCTTGAGATTGGGGTAAACTGTCAGCAGAATATCCCTTTAATACTTGGGAGAAAGTTTCTGCACACAATTCTTAGTACTTTGGGGAAGTTTGTGACACAGACTTAGTATTCAGCATTACAAAGCAACACAAAATTAAAGAAAAATTAGAAATTTGAGGCTTTAGTGATAGCAGAACATAAAAGTCATTCATCCTCTGCTGTTTCGGTACACCTGTGTCTCTGCAGGACATGGGGGATAAAAACGATAAGCCAGCATATATTTTATTTTCTAGACCAAAGGCTTTGACTATCACACACATTCTCTTTCTCCCCTGCACACACTGCTCATTTCAGCTGCAGTGAGACTTCACAAGGCATTGTCGTAGCTTTCCCCTGGCTTTCCCGTGGCTTTCCCCTGGCTTTCCCTTGGCTTTCCCCTGGATTTCCCCTGGCTTTCCCCTGGCTTTCCCTTGGCTTTCCCCTGGCTTTCCCCTGGCTTTCCCTTGGCTTTCCCCTGGCTTTCCCTTGGCTTTCCCTTGGCTTTCCCTTGGCTTTCCCCTGGCTTTCCCTTGGCTTTCCCCTGGCTTTCCCCTGGCTTTCCCTTGGCTTTCCCTTGGCTTTCCCTTGGCTTTCCCCTGGCTTTCCCTTGGATTTCCCTTGGCTTTCCCTTGGCTTTCCCTTGGCTTTCCCTTGGCTTTCCCCTGGCTTTCCCTTGGCTTTCCATTGGCATTCCCTTGGCTTTCCCTTGGCTTTCCCTTGGCTTTCCCTTGGCTTTCCCCTGGCTTTCCCTTGGCTTTCCCCTGGCATTCCCTTGGCTTTCCCTTGGCTTTCCCCTGGCTTTCCCTTGGATTTCCCTTGGCTTTCCCTTGGCTTTCCCTTGGCTTTCCCTTGGCTTTCCCCTGGCTTTCCCTTGGCTTTCCCTTGGCTTTCCCTTGGCTTTCCCTTGGCTTTCCCCTGGCTTTCCCTTGGCTTTCCCCTGGCTTTCGATTGGCTTTCCCTTGGCTTTCCCCTGGCTTTCACTTGGCTTTCCCTAGGCTTGGCCCAAAGTGATGTCAAACCAACTCTCAGCAAAAGGTTAACGTGTCGCTGAGTCGTGCATCAAGCACTGATCCACCAAGTACCTTTGTAAAGGGACGCCATCGAAAATACTCCCTATGGAATCCATCTTATTGTCACAAAAGGCTGCTATCGAACCAGCTGCACAGTATGAGGCAACTCCATGCTCAGAGATTTTTTTTTTTTTATTTTTTTTTATTTTACCTTTATTTAACCAGGCAAGTCAGTTAAGAACAAATTCTTATTTTCAATGACGGCCTGGGAACAGTGGGTTAACTGCCTGTTCAGGGGCAGAACGACAGATTTGTACCTTGTCAGCTCGGGGGTTTGAACTCGCAACCTTCCGGTTACTAGTCCAACGCTCTAACCACTAGGCTACCCTGCCGCCCCAGATGGTGCTGGCTTGCGCAACCCATCAGGCCCCAGTAATGGGGATGTCGTTTTTTGGGGGGGGGATATTCCACAGTGATTTGTCATGGTGTTCTCCAGACCGGCAACAAATAAGTTTTGATTACTGTTACGCAACACCCCGCTACACTTACCTTTCAATGGAGTGAAAGAGGTATGTGACAAAAAAAGAGGATGATGGAGGCAGAGAATATTAACATTTACTGGGAATTTATTTCCTTAACACGGTAATGTGGGGAAAAGGGGCTGGACGAAACCAAAGCAAAGAAAGTTAAAAGTTAAAGAGTGTTCTCTACTACCTTACCTGCCTACCCACTACTTACCTAACCTTAACTCCACTTGGCGCGCTAACCAAACTACAGGGGGTGGTCCACCCAGGTCTTACCTAGTGTGCATAGACAGAGTACATACTATGGGTTTATGTATGCCCTCAGGCCTCTTGCCTAAGCACTCTTTAAACATGAATGAAATACATTAACATTTTATTAGATTGGAGAACACATTGGGAGGGTTCTTAAAGATCATTCCTCCATACAGAATCTTTCCAGATCCTTGACATCCTTTGTCAGCGTTTATGGACTGCCCTCTTTGATTCAAACCACAAAATGTTGATTTTGTTGTCAGTCAACCATTTCTTTGTCCTGGTACTCCCCCTCCATTGATCATCCTTGATATGTTTCTACAACTTGATTGGAGTCCACCTTTGGTAAATTCAATTGATTGGACATGATTTGGAAAAGAACACACCTGTCTATGTAAGGTCCTACAGTTGACAGTTGCATGTCAGAGCAAAAACAAAGCCGAAGGTCGAAGGAATTGTCCGTAGAGTTCAGAGACAAGATTGTGTTGAGGCACAGATCTGGGGAACCAAAAACAATTCTGCAGCATTGAAGGTCCCCAAGACCACAGTGGCCCCCAACATTCTTAAATGGAAGAAGTTTGGAACAAGAAAGACTCTTCCTGGAGCTGGCCACCTGGCCAAACTGAGCAATCGGGGAAGAAGGGCCTTGGTCAGGAAGGTGACCAAGAACCCGATGAAAGAGCTCCAGAGTTCCTCTGTGAAGACGAGATAAACTTCCAGAAGGACGACCATCTCTGCAGCACTCCACCAATCAGGCCTTTATGTTTGAGAGGCCAGATGGAAGCCACTCCTCAGTAAAAGGCACATGATAGCCCGCTTGGAGACTGCCAAAAGGTGAGAAATAAGATTCTCTGGTCTGATGAAACCAAGATTGAACTCTTTGGCCTGAATGCCAAGTGTCACGCCTGGAGGAAACCTGGTACCATCCCTACAGTGAAGCATTTTGGTGGCAGCATCATGATGTGGGGATGTTTTGCAGTGGCTGGGACTGGGAGAATAGTCAGGATCGAGGGAAAGATGAACGGAGCAAAGTACAGAGAGATCCTTGATTAAAACCTGCTCCAGAGTGCTCAGGACCAAAGGTTCACCTTCCAACAGGACAGCGATCCTAAGCACAAAGCCAAGACAACGCAGGAGTGGTTTCGGGAAAAGTCTCTCAATGTCCTTGAGTGGCCAAGACAATCACATTTTTTTTGTCACATGCGCTGAATACAATATTACAGTCAAATCCTTACTTCGGTAGGGGCTACAGGTGTGCCAAGCTTGTAGTGTCATACCCAAGAAGACTCAAGGCTGTATTTGCTGCCAAAGGTGCTTCAACAAAGTACTGAGCAAATGGTCTGAATACTTATGTAAATGTAATATTAAAGTTGTTTTTTTCATACATTTGAAAAAATGTAGATCAACCTGTTTTTGCTTTGTCATTATGGGGTATTGTGTGTGGATTGATGAGAAAAAAAAATGTGTAAAAAGTTATTGTCTGAATACTTTCCGAATGCACTGTATGTCCTAGTTATCTCTCCTTCCTCCCAAAGTGTGCACTTGTTTATTTCCCTTCACTGATTTAAAAGAAAATGACTGGTATTATGAGACAGATGTCAGAAACTCCCACTAGCCCATGCTGCCACCAATCCAATGCTTTTAGATTTGTGGGAAGTAATGAATGAGTGCACACTTAAGGAGAAATTAGATATTATTGGGACAGCCTATAAATACTCATGGAGAAAGGATATATGATTGGGACAGCCTATGAATACTCATGGAGAAAGGAGATATTATTGGGACAGCCTATGAATACTCATGGAGAAAAGGAGACCCTCATGCCTAGAACCTGCGATCTACATGAGATTCAAATGAGGGTATTGCAATCATATCTCCTGTGTTATCGTTGATCCAAATGTACTTTGGCATTTCTACTCCCCTTCCTTAGATGCAATTAGAATATTCACTGGCGAACCCGCTGAGAGATGAAATGGTGCTTAATGAGTTTCTCAGCAACAGTCCTCGGTAATGCTCTTCCCATCTGGTCCCTCCTGTTTCGTCCCCCTTTTTTTCATTTAGAGGAGGTACTTTTTTTCTAATCTGCCTAGTAATGCCAATTTAATGAAATCTGCTATCAAAATACACACACACACACACACACACACACACACACACACACACACACACACACACACACACACACACACACACACACACACAAATGCATGAACACACACACACGTTTGCATACAGTAGCACGCACACACCGCCTCTAATTACTAATTTTGTTTAGTCCTTTTACAGTGACACCCTGCCAAATTGGAAGTAGAGGAGCCTAAGAACTCCCAACGGTACCCCTGAATACAACTATCGGCTCCCCAGATGACCATAGTCAAAACTCACCAAAACACACTGTATTCAGCTGAGGTTGAATTTTAAACTGGTCTTTTTGTGTAGGTTTGTTAGGAGCTAGTAACATAAGCAGTTAGTAACATATGCAGTTAGTAACATAAGCAGTTTCGCTGTAACATCTGCTAAACTGTGTAGGCGACCAATAAAATTCGATTTGATTTAGCCTACCTTTAAAACCTATTTCTCTGACAGATTCTGCACTAAAATGTCTTCATAATGAACATCTAATGTGTCTATGTGGGTTATTTTAAAGAGACTAAAGTCTATACACATTGGCAAAGCTTCTCAGTGTGACACAAAAAAAATGAATTATGAGGTAAAAAATGACTAAATGTGTCCAATTTCAGAAGTTAATGAGAAGAAACAGAGGGTCTCCTTTGTCGGGAGCTTGGTGTGTGCTCACAGAGGCATTGGAAATGAAAATTTATAAGGAATAATTGAGCATGACAGATCAAAAAATGCACTCTCGAGCCAATTAAACTTGGGTTGGTTGGTGCACATCCTCCAAGATGATCAGATGAGAAGCGTAATGGACAAATGTGGGAACGGAAAACATCTTTGGTCCAATCAGGACGGCTGGTGGGGTGCCATGAAAAGCGACACACCGAGTGGACATGTGGTGAGTGAATCTAAACCAGAGTGAAATCAAAATCAAAATATAATCAAAATACCACTGTTTCTGCAGTTTAATTTCAACTAAATATTTTGATCCCACCTAGTAGGCTAAAGCATGTTTGATGATACTTTATTGTGCTTAAAGGTCCACATTGTGATTTTGAGCCAGTCTGGCTTGATAGCAGCTTTTGGGATGAGTCATGTCTCATAAAAGGGCTGTGTTATAGCGTGAGACTGATTACAGTATTGTCAGCATTATGTAGGGCTACACTTAACGGCAGAAGATTCTGGAATCTGTCACTGAATTTCTTCACACCAGAAATAATTGTCCATGTATGCCAATCAAATTAATAACAAGTGTTGCAGTGATATTTCCTCCGTTAGAATCCCTCTCCCATGCAAGTGGAGGTGAACACTGAACCATGCAAGTGGAGGTGAACACTGAACCATGCAAGTGGAGGTGAACACTGAACCATGCAAGTGGAGGTGAACACTGAACCATGCAAGTGGAGAGAATACTGAACCATGCAAGTGGAGAGAATACTGAACCATGCAAGTGGAGGTGAACACTGAACCATGCAAGTGGAGGTGAACACTGAACCATGCAAGTGGAGGTGAATACTGAACCATGCAAGTGGAGGTGAATACTGAACCATGCAAGTGGAGGTGAATACTGAACCATGCAAGTGGAAGTGAACACTGAACCATGCAAGTGGAGAGAATACTGAACCACGCAAGTGGAAGTGAACACTGAACCATGCAAGTGGAGGTGAATACTGAACCATGCAAGTGGAGGTGAACACTGAACCATGCAAGTGGAGGTGAACAGTGAACCATGCAAGTGGAGGTGAACACTGAACCATGCAAGTGGAGGTGAATACTGAACCATGCAAGTGGAGGTGAATACTGAGTAAATATGTAAATTTTGCCACTCATATCCCTGTGCCACCTTTTACAAAATGGCAAATATATTGGACATGTCATATTTTGTCTTCCACTCAACATCTTCTACCATATTCAGCATATACTTAGGGTCTCGCAGGAAGCCGTCGTTCCCCAGGAAACAAGTTGTCGTTCCCCAGGAAACAAGCCGTCAATCCCCAGGACCTATACCAGTAGCATGTGATAGGCTAGCTGGCTCGCCTGCCTGTGGTGTTATCCAAAGATAATGAAACACCTTCAATCTGGCAGAAGAGGAGCTGGTGAGGCGCTTCCTGCTGGTATTTTACAGCCACACCCCCCTCCTGTCCTCACATGAAGAGTAAGAAACAACCCTGAAAGAAAATAAAACTGTGAGACTCTACTGTAGTGTGGGGGTGGACATTTCTCATTTTAAAATTGGACCTCTTTTCTGACACTTCATAGCTTTCTACGGGGAACGAAAATTGAGTTAGTGAGATATGATATTCTCACGAGGTGGCTCTTTTCTGTTTTCCAAAAAAAATGTAATTTCTCATTTTCCAAATGGGCTCTCTTTTCTGACAGTTCGTGGCATTCTACTGGGAACAAAACTGATTTGGAGAACCCCCTCATTTCTGTAAAAAAAAAAACTGTCAACCCCCCACCCCCTATTGTTTCTGAAAGACAATTACTTCCTCAGAAATTAAAAACTATGAGTTCACAGTATGGGTTTTTGTTCGCTTCCAGTGAATCCAATCTTTTTCTTTTTCACATACCGATGACACTTCAATGGAAATCTATGCTGATTTGAATAAGTAGCTTAATTAATGGTATTAATTAGTCCATTAATTACGTTTCTTTTCGTGTGTGGCAAACGGAGGAGAACTGTCTGACTGTCTCTTGGCATATGCACCTCATCCATAAATGTAATGGCCGTGCCTGTAGAGAGCTGGCAGAACATATTTCTTCCTCTCTTACCCGACCGTGACAGAGATACTGTACTGCTTAACTTATCCTATCTTCCCAAGTCTTTACTCAGCAATATGGACAGTGCATTACCAGTCCATTAGTAACCTAAAGGATGTTATGACACGATTGGTGTCAGACGAGGCTTTGTTCGTGAGGCAAAGCCACACGAGCAGTTCACATTCTGTAATATGGTTCCACCCAATCAAAAAGTTCACATAAAATGTGAATTTGGAAATGCACTCCAAACTCGCTTTTCAGGTATTTGTGAAAGCGAAGATGGGTTGAATGTATTTTTTGTGTGTTCCAATTGAATTTGTGTAAAAAAATAAAGTGTTTTATTACATAACTGTTGTATATCAAACACATTTTGGTATAGGACATTCATGCTGAATTTTTTTTGCCACTGTGCTCCTTGATCATCCTACCCCATTAAGATAACCCCCACCCTCTTTCAAAACACACCTACCAAAGTCTGGTGCAGGGTGAAGTTACCCCTAGACGCTGATCTGGGGTCAGTTTTGCATATTCCCCACTAATGGTTCAGGTTAGGATTGGGGAAGCTGATCCTAGATTTGTACAAGGCAGGAAATAATGTATAACAAACAGAGATTTTTAAAGGAATGAACCAATTTAAGGGAGTAGAAGTGGGTGAACATGTAACATCATTCATGGAACAGACAACCGACAACCCAGTGGGATTGGCCTTTGTGATTTGGGCTTTGGTTTGGATTAAGCCCATCAGCATAAAAAAAAAATGGGACAATATTTGCTATTCATTCTCTTTATTGTTGTTGTGAACTATAGAGTCAGATAAGTCCTCCATACAACAGCACTGAGGAGTAACCAACCTCGTCCATCAGGATTACACAACGAGACAGTCTGGAGAACCAACAGCCGGGGGATTGGTTGAAGATGACAGCTGCAGAGAGTCGTAAATATCACAGGTTATTAAACCACTGTAGAGAGATGAGTTAAAATGGCGCATGGGGTTTTGGAGACCTGAGCAGTTAGAAAGAGCATTGCTGGGACTTTGACATTTAATTAGGATGAGTTTTACATGAGTACCGTTGCAAACACCGCCACTGACACACTTCATGATGAACTAATTAATTAGGACTGGGCATTAAGTAGTTATAATCAAGGGAATCACTTTGTTATTGGCTGTTTTTCACATATGATCAAGTTGGAGGAGGTTGTCTTGGAGGATCAATTTCTGTAGGTCTTCACTTGATTAAATATTTCTAGTAATATGACAGGGAACAATTATTATATTGATTGATTGTATTGATTAAGTATTGATTATATTTGAACTATATATTCATCATTCAGGTATGAAGTAAAATGAGGAGATATTAAATACACTGAACAAACATATAGATACAACATAAAGTGTTGGTCCGATGTTTGTTGAGCTGAAATAAAATATCCCAGAAATATTCCATATTGCACAAAAACGTATTTCTCTTAGATGTTGTGCACAATTTTGTTTACATCCCTGTTAGTGAGCATTTCTTCCAAGATAATCCATCCACCTGACAGGTGTGGCATATCAACAAGCTAATTAAACAGCATGATCATTACACAGGTGCAACTTGTGCTTCGGACACTAAAAGATGTGCAGTTTTGTCACACAACACAATGCTAAAGATGTCTCAAGTTTTAAAGAAGCGTGCAATTGGCATGCTGACTGCAGGAATATCCACCAGAGCTGTTGTGAGAGAATGGAATAATAATTTCTCTACCATAAGCCGCCTCCAACTTCATTTTAGAGAATTTGTCAGTAAATTCACACAGTAAAGCCTCACAACCGCAGACCATGTGTGGCGTTATGTGGGTGAGAGCTTTGCTGATGTTGTGAACAGAGTGCCAATGTTGTGAACAGTGTTGTGTACACAATTTCTGGAAGCTGAAAATGTCCCAGTTCCTCCATGGCCTGCATACTCACCAGACATGTCACCCATTGAGATCCCACCAATATCCAGCAACTACTGACTGGTTTTCTGATCCACACCCCTACCTTTTTTTTAAAAGGAATCTGTGACTAACAGATGCATATCTGTATTCCCAGTCATGTGAAATCCATAGATTAGGTCTTAAGGAATTCATTTATATTGACCGATTTATATACAGTGCTTTGCGAAAGTATTCGGCCCCCTTGAACTTTGCGACCTTTTGCCACATTTCAGGCTTCAAACATAAAGATATACAACTGTATTTTTTTTGTGAAGAATCAACAACAAGTGGGACACAATCATGAAGTGGAATGAAATTTATTGGATATTTCAAACTTTTTTAACAAATCAAAAACGGAAAAATTGGGCGTGCAAAATTATTCAGCCCCCTTAAGTTAATACTTTGTAGCGCCACCTTTTGCTGCGATTACAGCTGTAAGTCGCTTGGGGTATGTCTCTATCAGTTTTGCACATTGAGAGACTGAATTTTTTTCCCATTCCTCCTTGCAAAACAGCTCGAGCTCAGTGAGGTTGGATGGAGAGCATTTGTGAACAGCAGTTTTCAGTTCTTTCCACAGATTCTCGATTGGATTCAGGTCTGGACTTTGACTTGGCCATTCTAACACCTGGATATGTTTATTTTTGAACCATTCCATTGTAGATTTTGCTTTATGTTTTGGATCATTGTCTTGTTGGAAGACAAATCTCCGTCCCAGTCTCAGGTCTTTTGCAGACTCCATCAGGTTTTCTTCCAGAATGGTCCTGTATTTGGCTCCATCCATCTTCCCATCAATTTTAACCATCTTCCCTGTCCCTGCTGAAGAAAAGCAGGCCCAAACCATGATGCTGCCACCACCATGTTTGACAGTGGGGATGGTGTGTTCAGCTGTGTTGCTTTTACGCCAAACATAACGTTTTGCATTGTTGCCAAAAAGTTCAATTTTGGTTTCATCTGACCAGAGCACCTTCTTCCACATTTGGTGTGTCTCCCAGGTGGCTTGTGGCAAACTTTAAACAACACTTTTTATGGATATCTTTAAGAAATTGCTTTCTTCTTGCCACTCTTCCATAAAGGCCAGATTTGTGCAATATACGACTGATTGTTGTCCTATGGACAGAGTCTCCCACCTCAGCTGTAGATCTCTGCAGTTCATCCAGAGTGATCGTTGGCCTCTTGGCTGCATCTCTGATCAGTCTTCTCCTTGTATGAGCTGAAAGTTTAGAGGGACAGCCAGGTCTTGGTAGATTTGCAGTGGTCTGATACTCCTTCCATTTCAATATTATCGCTTGCACAGTGCTCCTTGGGATGTTTAAAGCTTGGGAAATCTTTTGTATCCAAATCCGGCTTTAAACTTCTTCACAACAGTATCTCGGACCTGCCTGGTGTGTTCCTTGTTCTTCATGATGCTCTCTGCGCTTTTAACGGACCTCTGAGACTATCACAGTGCAGGTGCATTTATACAGAGACTTGATTACACACAGGTGGATTGTATTTATCATCATTAGTCATTTAGGTCAACATTGGATCATTCAGAGATCCTCACTGAACTTCTGGAGAGAGTTTGCTGCACTGAAAGTAAAGGGGCTGAATAATTTTGCACACCCAATTTTTCAGTTTTTGATTTGTTAAAAAAGTTTGAAATATCCAATAAATGTCGTTCCACTTCATGATTGTGTCCCACTTGTTGTTGATTCTTCACAAAAAAATACAGTTTTATATCTTTATGTTTGAAGCCTGAAATGTGGCAAAAGGTCGCAAAGTTCAAGGGGGCCGAATATTTTCGCAAGGCACTGTATATGAACTAGTTCAGGTTTAGTTTTCATAATATCATCACCTTTCCAAAGCCCAACGGGTAGTAATAATATCAGCCAATTCTTTCCCATATTCACCAACCCCCCCCCCCCCCCCCATCCAATTGCTGGTCTTAAAAGACTCCTACTGCCAGCCTCCAAACTTACCTTAGCCCTCAGGGGCCCTGCCTCTGGCCTGGCATGACTACCCCACCCCCCTACTGCCAGCCCCCTACTGCCAGCCTCCAACCTTACCTTAGCCCTCAGGAGCCCTGCCTCTGGCCTGGCATGACTACCCCCCCCCCCTACTGCCAGCCTCCTACTGCCAGCCTCCAACCTTACCTTAGCCCTCAGGGGCCCTGCCTCTGGCCTGGCATGACTACCCCCCCCCCCCCCCCCCCCCCCCTACTGCCAGCCTCCTGCTGCCAGCCTCCAACCTTACCTTAGCCCTCAGGGGCCCTGCCTCTGGCCTGGCATGACTACCCCCCCCCCCCCCCCCCCCTCTCACCCCACCAACACCACCACAGTGGAAGTGTTTATCCAATCCTGCTGGTGGTTCCCGGGGCCGTTTACGCAGCTGTGGCCCTGACATCTGGAGCCCAGGCCACTAAGTGTGATGGATGGAGGCAGCAGTGTGTGCAAACAACACTCCTCACAATCTGTCACACGCACTTCAGCGTGTCATTTGTCTCGCGTTTACCCAGCCTAGACGACTAGGCCTCGTCACCATGGTCAAGGGACGTGGCATATCTATGCTAAGCAATGCTCTCTCTCTTTCTATCCCTCCATCTCGCTCTGTTTTGATGTGTCTCACTCTATCTCCTTTGAGGAGGAATCAAAATACATACCCCCACCCTGCACCTCATATTCCAAAAATTGCAGAACAAACATGGAGATAACCTCCTCCCCAAGGTGCTTCACAGCAGCAGGAATGGTACCAGGACCATCAAAGCAGTGATATATACAGCTAGACACAGAAACCATATATTAAATGCAGATATCTGACTATATTTATTTACCTTCCCAGGAAGCAGCAAGTGTGTGTGTTTTGTTGGGGGGGGGGGGGGGGGGGGGGGGGGGGGGGGGGGGACCAGAAGTAAAGGTTCAGGGTTAGGAGTTATGGAAAATAGGATTTTGAATGGGAATCAATTGTTTGGTCCCCAAAAGGATAGTAAAATGTGTGTGTGTGTGCTTGCGTGTGTGTATGTATGTGCATTTTGGACTTTTTTCATCCTAAAAAAATAAATGATTCACCTAATTTGCAACAAATAGTAATCAGTTAACCAATGAACTGTTTTAAAAGCTAATAAAATCCTACTTTCTCTGATCTGACTGATCATTCATTTTATTCCCATTAGGAAGTCCCTGCATGAGACGACAGGCCTACAGCTAGTAAAATAGGCCTTTATATGTGACCATATGGGCAAGGTAAGGTTGCTGAAGTAGTTTGCAAGCTACCATGGCAACAAATCCTTGATTCTGATCAGCAGAGTTGGGCTCGTTATCATTCCTGTCATGACAGGTGTGAGCGGGCAAAGCTAAACTGAGGGCTGATTGGCTGAACTGCCAAGAGACTGTGGCTCCCTAATTACTCCGCTCCACTACCAGCTAAAAAATAAAATAAAATGGAAATAATATCGGAATACTTCCAATTACAATGATTAGAAAACAACTCTCTGTGCACCCAGCTGTATCTGAGCTCCAAGCTCTGCTTGGCAATGCCTAGCTGTGGGACCACAGGGAGGGAGGGAGGCAGATGGTCCATCTCCCACCCTGTGGCAGGGGCTCCACTCTGATAGGGTCGCCTGTTTCCCAGTGCCAGAGCCAGGAGAGAAGCAGGAATAGAGGGCCATGTAAATTGATGTCTGACATGATGTTAAATCTGTCCCCAGCCTCAGTAGGGTCAGCCGAGGTAGAGAGGAAGGGGATGGGGGTGGTGTTCAGTTGTCCTTCCGAAGCCCCACATGCTTGGCCTGATGCAGGAGCATGTCTCAAATGATATTTCTGGACTAGAGAGCACTCTGTGTGCTAATTGGATATGCATTGGCTGCTTGTTTGATTCAGTGGTAGCAAGGTTTAGTTAACTCCACTGTAATTACCACTCCACTGGTAGTACCACTTAACACTGCCTGAGATTGGAAAGGCAGTAGTGAGATAAAACCGAGGGTCCCGTTGCAGTAATCCCTCCCCTTGTTACAAATACATGTCACATTCTTTACACAAAGCTAGTTTCTGAGATGAATTATCTGCACTCATCTACACACAAGTATAATCAGAGAATTTATATTGTTCTGTCAAGGTGAAAACATTAGCTACATTTCACATTTGAGGGGCAGGCAAAAATGTCCCCCATCCTTATCATCACCATCCCTCTTTTTTGTCTTTTGCGAAGATCTCTCGTATTAATCTCCCTTTTTAAAGGCCTACAACGATGGATGGGGAGGTACACTTAAAGAGGAAGGGGATAGACTGATCTGGCTCGTTGTATTTCCAAAACATGCAAGGACATAAAAAAGAGTGGATTGGCCTTGAAAAGGGTCAGGAACAATCCTATGTCACATTTCCCCTTCTCACATGGAACACCATTTATGTCCCTGCACCAATTCCCACAGTTTTAGATTCCTAATGATTCTTCCAACTCTGAAGACTCTAGCCTCTTCCATGGCAGTCGGAAGAACTTGAGTGTTTTTATCTCTGAACACTCAGAAGCGGGTTTTGCCACCGACTGTTGGATAAGGGGAACCATCGGGTGTTAACAACACTCAGTGGGGACTAGAGATCCTGAATGCCGATGTCTACAGTGTGAGATATGCCATTCCGTTTCCTGACACTCACGCCTCACCATTGTTACAGCCCCGTCCCCCCACACTCTCCCCCCAGACTACTGGGTTCTCATTCTGTCACCAAATCAAGGAAAAGCCAAGTGTTTACTGACAAAAGTCACATGATAAAATACAATATCTCTAATAAATAAATATTAAAAAAAGAAGTGTACAATAAATCATAAATACCCCTTATTATCACCCCAAAAAGTTATTCATTAAAAATAAGTAGTAGCAGCAATGGTGCCTGTATGTGTAAGGGGTGTGTGGTGGATGTGGACGGTTGCTCTGGTTTTTGTTCTGACGGCGCTTTTTCTCCCCATAAGAGCTTGGCCCTTCTTCTCTGGTCTGCTGATGCAATCAGGTCCTCAAACTCAGTTGAGTGCCAGCGTGGGGAGGTCCGTACCATTTATAAACTAACCTGTCTCTGGCATGCCATTTATAAACTAACCTGTCTCTGGTATACCATTTATAAACTAACCTGTCTCTGGTATACCATTTATAAACTAACCTGTCTCTGGCATGCCATTTATAAACTAACCTGTCTCTGGCATACCATTTATAAACTAACCTGTCTCTGGTATACCATTTATAAACTAACCTGTCTCTGGCATGCCATTTATAAACTATTCTGTCTCTGGCATACCATTTATAAACTAACCTGTCTCTGGCATACCATTTATAAACTAACCTGTCTCTGGCATACCATTTATAAACTAACCTGTCTCTGGCATGCCATTTATAAACTATTCTGTCTCTGGCATACCATTTATAAACTAACCTGTCTCTGGCATACCATTTATAAACTAACCTGTCTCTGGCATGCCATTTATAAACTAACCTGTCTCTGGCATACCATTTATAAACTAACCTGTCTCTGGCATACCATTCATAAACTAAACTGTCTCTGGCATACCATTCATAAACTAACCTGTCTCTGGCATACCATTTATAAACTAACCTGTCTCTGGCATACCATTTATAAACTAACCTGTCTCTGGCAGACCTTTTATAAACTAACCTGTCTCTGGCATGCCATTTATAAACTAACCTGTCTCTGGCATACCATTAATAAAATAACCTGTCTCTGGCATACCATTCATAAACTAACCTGTCTCTGGCATACCATTTATAAACTAACCTGTCTCTGGCATACCATTTATAAACTAACCTGTCTCTGGCATACCATTAATAAAATAACCTGTCTCTGGCATACCATTTATAAACTAACCTGTCTCTGGCATACCATTTATAAACTAACCTGTCTCTGGCATACCATTTATAAACTAACCTGTCTCTGGCATGCCATTTATAAACTATTCTGTCTCTGGCATACCATTTATAAACTAACCTGTCTCTGGCATACCATTTATAAACTAACCTGTCTCTGGCATGCCATTTATAAACTAACCTGTCTCTGGCATGCCATTTATAAACTAACCTGTCTCTGGCATGCCATTTATAAACTAACCTGTCTCTGGCATGCCATTTATAAACTAACCTGTCTCTGGCATACCATTTATAAACTAACCTGTCTCTGGCATACCATTTATAAACTAACCTGTCTCTGGCATGCCATTTATAAACTAACCTGTCTCTGGCATGCCATTTATAAACTAACCTGTCTCTGGCATGCCATTTATAAACTAACCTGTCTCTGGCATACCATTTATAAACTAACCTGTCTCTGGCATGCCATTTATAAACTAACCTGTCTCTGGCATGCCATTTATAAACTAACCTGTCTCTGGCATGCCATTTATAAACTAACCTGTCTCTGGCATACCATTTATAAACTAACATGTCTCTGGCATACCATTTATAAACTAACCTGTCTCTGGCATACCATTTATAAACTAACCTGTCTCTGGCCATTTTAGTTTTTGGAGCTCCCTCTGTTGCTCTGTTTGGGGTTTCTAATGCTTTTCTCTTTCAGTCCAATATATTTTACATCTGAGAAGATAAATTCAGCAGTGTATTAGCAACAAAAGTCAACTGGTGGTTTTAAAAGAATCCCACAACAACCATTTCCATTTCTCACTACTGACAGGCTACTCCTTGTTATGGGTTAGCATGCGAGGGACAATCACTTCAACAATTCATATTTATTTTGAGAACTGTGACACACATTACCTTTTTTGATAATAATATGTTAAAAATGTCTTGACAGAAGTAACATGAATCAAAAATCCATTTTAGCATGTGGAACTGGTCTGACCAAGTCTTAATGAATAACTCACATATTGTCTCTCTTTTTCCAATCTCCATTACTTGGTATTCAGCTGATCAACTGCCTGTTATGAAACCAGAAAACCATCATTAGCACAATAATGTGATTTTAATATTAGCATAGCTAATATTTGCTTAACAAAGAAGAAAGAACCGTTATTGTAGCTAGTCTAGCTATCTAATGTTAACATTAGCCCTATAATCTTTGTTAGCAAACATTTACTAGTTAGCCTGCAAGCTAGCTAGCATTAGCTAGACAAAATGGTTAGCTAACCTGCACATTCTTTAAAAAAAATCCCAGTTTATTACAGTTTAATAATGTTAGTAGCTAGCTAGTTACTAACCTTGAATGTAAAGTATTTATGTGATCTGTTGGATGTTACACAGCAATATATCTAGGTAGCTAGCTAGCTGAGTGCTACAGCTGGCTAGCTAGTAGCTACACCAGCCGGGCTAACTCTGGTAGCTATGGGAGCAGTGCCTGTGTTCTATAGATAGACGCTAATAATCAAACTACCTCATACCTAGATGCGGAGTGTGGTGGTACCATTTCTGTAATAATTTCCATGTTTTGATTTGTTGTGACGTGCTCCTCATAACAAAACAACCCAGAGTTTTCGTAGAGACAGAATTTGCCCCGGCTTTACATTTCCTTTCTCAGGCATATGGACATCTCCTTAGCATATTGCTACCACCACTGGTTGGAGTGCACACTACACTCTTAACCCAAAACAAAAGATTGTGACTAAAATTCATCAGATGATGATGACCTAACATAAAACACCGGAGCCATATACTTAGAAAAATCTCTATCCATATTTGACTGAACCAGATAGTAATTGATCCAATTTGTATTATATTAAGTCAACAAAAAAATATGTTATTTAAATTGCAATGCAAATGTGAATTACTTGACTATATTTTCCCATGTTCAATGAGAACAATAGACAAGTTGTTAGGGGGTTGTTAGCGAACAAGCCATTTTATGCAGTGTGTAAGGGAGTATCCTAGGTGGATGGTGCCCCCTATGAGGATAATCCAGGTCACAACTAAAAACATTTTTTTTTACAAAAGTTTCTGTTTAAAAATAGATTTTTCCAATCCCTTGCAGAGGGGAGGGGAATTTCCAGCGAGTTCTATCTGGAAAGGCAGGGAAGTCTAGCAACCCACACCTTCTCTTTCATCACTTGGGTGGTGGGCACATCGTGTTTGAACATGTGAAATGTTTCAACTGCCTCATTAATACATTCATATTTTATTTACCTGATGAGTCCACCAAGCGCTTTGAATTTGTAGAGGATACATCAGGGTCCTTTTGATCTCCCCAGTGACAGTCGAGAGGAAGCCCTGTATCAAAGGCACCGGCATCAGCTATATCACCATTTAGTCCTGAAGGTTGTCACTTACTGTCACCAGATGAAGCAGATTATACAGGCCTTTGCTCTGGCAGAGATACATAATTAATGGGGAGAGTTTGGTGGAGGTCCAAACACCTCCAATGACTGAGTCGACGGGTAACTCAGAGAGAGAGAGAGAGAGAGAGCAGAGACTAACGGGTCCAGTCACCTTGCTTATTGCTTTGAGAGATGAAGTGGATTTTCATCATTCCCAACCTGATCAAAGTATCACAGCCATACTCAACAAGTGGACTGCGGTCGGGATCTGGACCCAAAACGCGGTCCCGACACACAAAAAAAATAATCTCACTTTCCTCAGTCTCAGTCTCAGTCCTCAGTCTCAGTCACTCAGGCATCATTGAGTTACTCAGGCACAATATGGGCACCTAATTGCTAAACATTGTGACCACAGTAGGGACAGAAGGTGGGTTGATATGCAACCAGAGTTCACTGATGAAGGGTAGAAGTGCTCCTACATTGTCTCTCCTGTCAAAGTTAATGAGACGTGTGGATGCCACAGATATCACCGAACACCATCATTTCACTAGTACCGCCAAGGAACATGTTCTGCCACCAGAGTGATAATTGGAATGGCCCAGTGTGTTTGTGTGTGTGTGTGTGTGTGTGTGTGTGTGCGCGCACTCTTGTCAATCTGACAGAAAGGGCTCATTTTAGGGTTTAATCCTCCTGCTCATGATTTAGAAGACATTAACGCTGTAATCATTCACCACCACAGATACACGAGTGGAGAATCTGTTCAACTTTGAAAACAACGGCATGTTAAAATAGGATTTTTCTTCCATGGTAGAGTGTAGCTCGGAAACTCACGATAGAGTCATTGCTTCTCTTACTGCTGTGTTTGACACTGGTCCAACATTTCTGTTCAACTCACAAAACAGAGGTGAAACATCAGTGAGAAACAGAAGGACAGGGGTACGTACACAAGCGAGCGATAGAGCCAAGTTCCACCAAACATTTAGCTCCTAGTCCATTTCATCTTGCCAAGGCTCTGAGTAGGTGTTGTAAAAACCCACTATACCCTCCTGGCAATTTTTCATCCAAAACCAATTTAGCTCGTGTTTCTTTCTCCACTTCTTACAAACATGAAAGAGTACCTGTGTGTGTGATGTGCCAGGGGAGAGGCCAGGGTGTTAATTAAGTCCCTATCTGAAACTTTTGTTAATTTGAATAGTTTTACAAGGCTGCTGCGGTCGGGTGCTAATACAGCACAGTGACAGTGGCAGGTGTAATTTCACGGATTAGGCCTGGTAGTGGCAGCTCCTCTCAGGCCCCGCCGGCTCTCCCACCGACGCTTTGAAGATAACTTTTTCCCATTATCCTAACAATGGCGCTTGGAATGCAACTTAATTCACGCAGCGAACATGAGGACATCGGCACTCTCACTGGAGGGGAGATTTGAAGAGGGGAAGAAGAAGGGGTAGAAAAAAAAGGCAAAGTTTTCCTTCTCATAAAGAAACATTCAATAAAGTATAGAAACATTCATAAAGTATAGAAACATTCATAAAGTATAGAAACCGGTATACCGTTTTTCCCCAGTGGTAAAGCGCTGACACACACCTCTGTGTGAGGATGTGTTTTATCTGCCTGCCTGCCACCCACACGGCCACCGCTCGCTCTCCTCCTCTCGCCTGCCTTCGCCGCGCCGCTGACAAGCCCTTCAGACTCCTGGAAATGGGTTGGCTTTGAAGTAGAGTTGGAGCCCGTGGAACTGTCTAGTGTGTGATTAGCGTGGAAGTAGAGAGCGGTAAAGGGAGAGAGCGAGTGTCTCCCATTGGAGTTGGAGTTGGACTGGCCAGGCAGAGCAAGCTGAGAATGCTGAGAGGAACGTCACAGTCTTGTCCAGACAGGCAGAACACAAGACGTGGACAGGGGTCCTACGGCTGCCTCAGCTTGGAGTGTGATGCGTACAAATGGGTTGAGCCACACAGAATCAATAGGAAGGGTTGAGTACCCTTCAAGACAACCTTTTCCCTTGGTGAAGGAGCACGGCAAACAGCAACAGAATTTCATCAGACATCACTCATAATATAGTACTTGATTCCACATCTCCCTCAAGTACTGTATCATGGATCCCTCCTTCAAGTTACAGTAGATTGTATAATTTACATCCCAAAAACGTAAGATTTTGTGGCATTACAGAATATAGTTAATTTGTCTGTAATGAAGTTATTTTCCTTGTCATTTTTTGTGCATTTTTGTATGAAACATAAATAATTAGTAGGATTGATCGTTAATAATATATATTTTTAAGTTGAGCAGACCCTCTCTCTCCCATCCTGCCGCTGAAACCCCCATCCACGCAATCATCACCTCCAGTCTCGAGTACTGCAACTCGCTACTCTCCGGTATCAATGCAAACTCCCTCCAAAAGCTCCAAATGGTTCACAACTCCGAAGCCATTCTTCTCACCCACACTAAGTCCTGGCAGCATCTGTCCCCTGTCCTCTATGAACTCCACAGGCTCCCTGTCTCCTCCCAACGTATTAACTACAAGATCTTCCTTCTGACGTACAAAACCCTTTACCACCTTGCCACCCCTTTACTTCTACGACCTTCTTCTTCCCTAACCAACCCACACACTCTTTCCGTTCCGCCACAGAAGGCTGCCTTGCCGTTCACATTCCAAGCTCCAGAGCTTCGGTGACCGAGGCCTTCTACAGGGTTGCTCCGAGGCTCTGAAACTCCCTCCCTCCGGCCATCCGTGACTGAGTCCATCACCATTTTTCAGTCCCTCCTAAAGCCCCACCTCTTCACCATGGTATACCCCTAAGCCCCCCCCCCCCCCCCCCCCCCCCCCCCCCCCCCACACACACACACACCCTCTCTTGCTCTCTATTTTGTTCGCTCGCTCGCTCTCTCTCACACACACACACACACACACACACACACACACACACACACACACACACACCACCTCGCTCACTCAAACACGGACACATTACACTATTTTTCCTTCGATTAAGCCCCTCCCCCTTATTTAAGCCATTCCCCATCATTTAAGACTTTACACCTTATATTTGTTTCACCTTTTTGTTTCTTCCTGCTGTTAGTCTGGCCTTGTCTTGTTTTGATCTCTGTTTTTTTGTTTCGTTTTTACAACAGTAAAGCATCTTTGGGTCATTGAAAAACGCTATATAAGTCCCACCAGTTATTATTATTATTTTTGATTGCTTGTCCAACCCACCAATGGCATGTCTACCATGTCTTTCAGGAAGTAACTTCACCTGCCTTGCTTGGCTAACCATGTTAGTTGCCCAATTTCCTCTCATTCCCTAAACTAGCAGACTTCCCGGTCCAATGGGACTAAAGGGATGTTTTAATCTACTGCCCAGAGTAAAATGAACTTGTGGATATATTTACATGTATGCATCTGCCTCCAGTATGAAGGAAGTTAGAGGTAGTTTAGCGAGCCAATGATAACTTGTCTTAGCGCAATGACTGGAAGTCTATGATATCTACTAGCTTGCTAGCAGTTACCATAGACTTCCAGTCAGTGTGCTAAGGCTAGTTAGTAATTGTGCTGACGCTATTTAGCAACTTCCTTCAAACTGTATCCCAGATACATAACAATGGTATCCATTAGTTCATGTGACTCTGGGGAAGTAGATAAAGAGCTTCGTTGCCAAAATCCCGAAGTATCCCTTTAATGAGAGATGCTGTGTTTGACTCCCACTTAGAAAAAAAACACATGACATTTTTACAAATATCTCCAGTTGCATTTTCCATCTAGCACAGGCTAAGCAAACAGGCTTAACTTATTCAGGTGTGCCAGATCAAAGGCAGAACAGGGCAGGTTTATAAAATAAGAATGACTGTTTGTCCGGAAAAGAGCGCCGAGCAGAGGGGAGGAGAGAGAGACAAGGAGGTTCCAATTAGGGCCCATGCTGTCACATCGTCATTGGGATTGAGCGAGAGGAGAGAGAGATAGAGATAGGAGGCATGGAGAGAGGGGTCTGTAAGAGGAAGTTGAGTACAAGGGAGAGCTGTGGCTGAGAGCTGCAGAATCCTTTTCTGCATGGGTTCCCCAACTGGGGGCCCGAGGGCCGAATTTGGCCCGCAGGTGGTTTTATTTGGTCCCCAAAGTGTTCTGAGCAAAGAGACAGCAGGGGTTCAAACTGTTGAACCCAGTTCCTATATTTGAATATAAAAATGGAAAAACCATGCTACATTCTATCTCTGGGACCCTCAGGATGACAAATCATATAAAGATTACTGAATGTAAGTACATTATTTCCCTTCAGAGGTGAATGTATCAAACCAGTTGCCATGGTAACAGTTTTGTTGTTCTGTACACTCCTCAAACAATGGCATGTATTTTTTCACTGTAATAGCTACTGTACATTGGAGAGTACAGTTAGATTAACAAGAATTTAGCCCTTCTGTTGTGTTCCGGTCGAATTGGACCGATTGACAAGTTCTCTCTCTCACTGAAAAATGTCGTTCATTTAATCTGATTGTCATAAGGTTCCATGACGTCGTCCACACAGGGCATCTGAACACACAAAATACTTTTGGATGATTTTCATTACATTTTGGGTGTTTTATGGACGTTCATTCGAAAATTGAGTTCAGGAACATGCCCATTCATCAAATAGACACACTTACTTTCCCAGACCTCCACATGCATGCGTGTTTGAGCACACACACACACACACACACACACACACACACACACACACACACACACACACACACACCTCACTCCCCTTCTCGGCTTCCATGGCAACCCCCACGGGAACCTTTCCTCAATAGAATAATTCCCTCACGGAAACAACACCTGTTGGCATTCTCACAAACAATCACAACATTGTTTCAATAATATATAGAACTTTTCTCGCAGCTCTGGTATATAAAGTATTTTTTGAGGCCTTGCTCACAATTCATTCTGTGGCAGCACAATTCATTCTGTGGCAGCACAATGACCAAACGATATACTGTATGTGAGGCTCTTGATCATATCTTAGATCACGACACTGCTGAGGAGGAGAGAGGCCAGGAAACTGACAGTGAAGATGCATTAGAGGATAATTAGTCTGTGATAAATACCACAATATGTTTCATCTGAGTATTTGTTATTGTCAAAATAATCCATACATGATGCTTTTTTTAAACTCAAAAACGAGTTGTATGAGCTCAGGTCATTGAGGCCATACAAAGAATATGGAAGTTCAAAACTTGTAATGTTCACAAGAACTTAAGTTGCTAAAAAGATCTAACACAATATTAGGTGATAATATATGTATTATTAAGGATTTATAATCATCTATAAATGGGGATGGTCATTTCGGACCGGGAAGACAGAATTAATTAACATGAAACGAACACAACGGGATGGTTAAAGTAATGATGGACTGTCGTTTCTCTTTGCATACTTGAGCTGTTCTTGCCATAATATGGACTTGGTCTTTTACCAAATACGGCTATCTTCAGTATACCAACCCTACCTTGTCATGACACAACTGATTGGCTGAAATGTATCAAGAAGGAAAGAAATTCCACAAATTAACTTTTAACAAGGCACACCTGTTAGTTAATTGAAATGTATTCCAGGTGACTACCTCATGAAGCTGGTTGAGAGAATGCCAAGAGTGTACAAAGCTGTCATCAAGGCAAAGGGTGGCTACTTTGATTTGTTTAACACTTTTTTGTTTACTACATGATTCCATATGTGTTATTTCATAGTTGTGATGTCTTCCCTATTATTCTACAATGTAGGTGTGTCCAAACTTTTGACTGGTACTGTACATGCTCCTGTGTCTGCAGAGCCCTCACCTGCCCAAGCAGTACAGCTCTGGGGTCCGTACCCCCTGCCCCCTGCATCTCATGTTTCCTGGTCTTCCACATTGCAATTTTTATCTGCCTCAACAGGTTTACTCTGCAGTCCCTGTTTGATCAAGGTGAGACACGTATCTCTACCAGTAAACCCGTGAATAATCCTCCACTTTATATCAGCAAGACACTTCTCTATGGGAGGCTTATACAGGGAGGGCCAACATCCTCTCAGAAAATAACCTGGTCCCAAACCCCCTGGCCACCCCGTTGCCCTGAGCCCATGCAGATGGTATTTCTTCACAATCTTCACAGCCACTGCATACATACCACCTGGACTTCCGGCGCCGACAGAGATGTCAGCCTCGCTTCGCTTTCCTAGGAAACTATGCAGTATTTCATTTTTTTACCTGTTATTTCTTACATTGGTACCCCAGGTAATCTTAGGTTTTATTACATACAGTCGGGAGGCACTACTGGATATAAGAGCAACTCACCATCATTACGACCAGGAATACGACTTTCTCGAAGCGGATCCTGTGTTTTGCCCACCACCCAGGACAATGGATCGGATCCCAGCCGGCTTCTGGTCAACGTCAACTCCCGAAGCGGATCCTGTGGTTGCCCACCACCCAGGACAATGGATCGGATCCCAGCCGGCTTCTGGTCAACGTCAACTCCCGAAGTGGATCCTGTGTTTTGCCCACCACCCAGGACAATGGATCGGATCCCAGCCGGCTTCTGGTAAACGTCAACTCCCGAAGTGGATCCTGTGTTTTGCCCACCACCCAGGACAATGGATCGGATCCCAGCCGGCTTCTGGTCAACGTCAACTCCCGAAGAGGATCCTGTGTTTTGCCCACCACCCAGGACAATGGATCGGATCCCAGCCGGCTTCTGGTCAACGTCAACTCCCGAAGCGGATCCTGTGGTTGCCCACCACCCAGGACAATGGATCGGATCCCAGCCGCGGAACCAAAACAACGTCGCCGTAAAAGGGGCAGCTACATTGAAGAATCTCAAATATAAAATATATTTTGATTTGTTTAACACTTCTTTCAATGTTATGGTTACTACATGATTCCATGTGTTATTTTATAGTTGTGACGTCTTCAATAATATTCTGCAATCTAGAGAATATCAACAATACATTTTAAAAAACATACATGAGTACGTGTGTCCAACCTTTTCTGGTACTGTACATACAGTGAATTCTGAAAATATTCAGACCCATTGACTTTTTCAACATTTTGTTACATTACAGCCTTCCTCTAAAATGGATTACATAGTTTTTTCCCCTCATCAATCTACACACAATATCCCATAATGACTTCACAATACCCCATAATGACATCACAATACCCCATAATGACATCACAATACCCCCCATGAATCAAAATCACGTTTTTAGAATTTTTTGGAAATGTACTAAGAATAAAAAACTGAAATCTCACATTTACATAAGTTCAGACCCTTTACTCAGTACTTTGCTGTAGCACCTTTGGCAGCGATTTCAGCCTTGATTCTTCTTGGGTATGACGCTGCTTGGCACACCTGTATTTGGGGAGTTCATCCAATTCAGATCCTCTCAAGCTCTGTCAGGATGGAAGGGGAGCATAGCTGCACAGCTATTTTCAGGTGTCTTCAGAGATGCTCCATCGGGTTCTAGTGCGCAAGGACATTCAGAGACTTGTCCCGAAGCCACTCTTGGAATATTCTTGGGATGTGTGCTTAGGTTCGTTGTCCTGTTGGAAGGTGGACCTTCGCCCCAGTCTGAGGTCTTCAGCTCTCTGGAGCAGGTTTTTATCAATAATCCCTCTGTACTTTGCTCTGTTCTTCTTTCCCTTGATCCTGACTAGTTTCCCAATCCCTGCTGATGAAAAACATCCCCACAGCATGATGTTGCCACCACCATGCTTCAGGGCTGGTGCCAGGTTTCCTCCAGACGTGACTCTTTACATTCAGGCCAAAGAGTTCAATCTTGGTTTCATCAGACCAGAGAATCTTGTTTCTCATTAACTGAGAGTCCTTAGGTGCTTTTTGGAAAACACAAAAGGGGCTATCATGTCCCTTTTACTGAAGAGTGGCTTCCGTCTGGCCACTCTACCATAAAAGCCTGATTGGTGGAGTGCTGCAGAGATGGTTGTCCATCTGGAAGGTTCTCCCATCTCCACATAGAAACTCTGGAGCTCTTTCAGAGTGACAATCGGGTTCTTGGTCACCTCCCTGACCAAGGCCCTTTTTCCCCGATTGCTCAGTTTGGCCGAGCGGCCAGCTCTAGGAACAGTCTTGGTGGCTCCAAATTTCTTCCATTTAAGAATGATGGAGGCCACTGTGTTCTTGGGGACCTTCAACGCTGTAGAAATTTTTTGGTACCCCTCCCCAAATCTGTGCCTCGGCACAAGCCTGTCTCGGAGCTCTAAGGACATTTACAATCAATTGAATGTTTTCACTACTTTTTTTTATTTCACCATTATTTAACCAGGTAGGCAAGTTGAGAACAAGTTCTCATTTACTGCGACCTGGCCAAGATAAAGCAAAGCAGTGCGACACAAACAACAACACAGTTACACATGGAATAAACAAACATACAGTCAATAATACAATAGAAAAAGCCTACGTGCAGTGTGTTCAAATGACGTAAAGCAATAAATAGGCCATAATGGTGAAATAATTACAATTTAGTAATTAAACACTGGAGTGATAGATGTGCAGAAGATGAACGTGCAAGTGGAGATACTGGGGTGCAAAGGAGCAAAATAAATAAATAAATAACAGTATGGGGATGAGGTAGTTGGATGGACTATTTACAGATGTATTTTTTTACAGATGGGGTATGTACAGGTGCATTGATGAGCTGCTCTGACAGCTGGTGCTTAAAGTTAGTGAGGGAGATATGAGTCTCCAGCTTCAGTGATTTTTCCAGTACGTTCCAGTCATTTGGTAGCAGAGAACTGTAAGGAGAGGTGGCCGAAGGAGGATTTGGCTTTGGGTGTGACCAGTGAAATATACCTGCTGGAGCGCATGCTACAGGTAGGTGCTGCTATGGTGACCAGTGAGCTGAGGCGGGGCTTTACCCAGCAGAGACCTGTAGATGACCTGGAGACAGTGGGTTTGGTGACGAGTATGAAGCGATGGCCAGCCAACGAGAGCGTACAGGTCGCAGTGGTGGGTAGTATATGGGGCTTTGGTGACAAAACAGATGGCACTGTGATAGACCACATCCAATTTGCTGAGTAGAGTGTTGGAGGCTATTTTGTAAAAGACATCGCCGAACTCAAAGGTTCGGTAGGATAGTCTTTTTTACGAGGTCATGTTTGGCAGCATGAGTGAAGGATGCTTTGTTGCAAAATAGGAAGCCGATTCTAGATAACATTTTTGATTGGAGATGCTTAATGTGAGTATGGAAGGAGAGTTTACAGTCTATCCAGACACCTAGGTATTTGTAGTTGTCCACATATTCTAAGTCAGAACCGTCCAGAGTAGTGATGCTGGACGAGCGGGCAGGTGTGGGCAGCGATTTAGAGCATGCATTTAGTTTTACTTGCATTTAAGAGCAGTTCGAGGCCACGGAAGGAGATTTCTATGGCATTGAAGCTCGTCTGGAGGTTAGATAACACAGCGTCCAAAGAAGGGCCAGATGTATACAGAATGGTGTCATCTGCATAGAGGTGGATCAGAGAATCACCAGCAGCAACAGAGACATCTTTGATGTATACAGAGAAGAGAGTCGGCCCAAGAATTGAACCCTGTGGCACCCCCATAAAGACTGCCAGAGATCCAGACAACAGGCCCTTCGTTTTGACACACTGAACTGTGTCTGAGAAGTGTCATCTACAAAATGGCTTCCAACACTCTACTCAGCAAACTGGATGCAGTCTATCACAGTGCCATCCGTTTTGTCACTAAAGCACCTTATACCACCCACCACTGCGACTTGTACGCTCTAGTCGGCTGGCCCTCGCTACATATTCGTCGCCAGACCCACTGGCTCCAGGTCATCTACAAGTCCATGCTAGGTAAAGCTCCGCCTTATCTCAGCTCACTGGTCACGATGGCAACACCCATCCGTAGCACGCGCTCCAGCAGGTGTATCTCACTGATCATCCCTAAAGCCAACACCTCATTTGGCCGCCTTTCGTTCCAGTACTCTGCTGCCTGTGACTGGAACGAATTGCAAAAATCGCTGAAGTTGGAGACTTTTATCTCCCTCACCAACTTCAAACATCAGCTATCTGAGCAGCTAACCGATCGCTGCAGCTGTACATAGTCTATTGGTAAATAGCCCACCCATTTTCACCTACCTCATCCCCATACTGTTTTTATTTATTTACTTTTCTGCTCTTTTGCACACCAACACCAATATCTCTGTACATGACCTATACATGACCATACCATCTGATCATTTATAACTCCAGTGTTAATCTGCAAAATTGTAATTATTCGCCTACCTCCTCATGCCTTTTGCACACATTGTATATAGACTCCCCCTTTGTTTTCTACTGTGTTATTAACTTGTTAATTGTTTACTCCATGTGTAACTCTGTGTTGTCTGCTCATACTGCTATGCTTTATCTTGGCCAGGTCGCAGTTGCAAATGAGAACTTGTTCTCAACTAGCCTACCTGGTTAAATAAAGGTGAAATAAAAAATAAAAAAAATAAATAAAAGTTGGTGAACCAGGCGAGACAGTCATTTGAGAAAGCAAGGCTGTTGAGTCTGCCGATAAGAATGTGGTGATTGACAGAGTTGAAAGCCTTGGCCAGGTCGATGAATACCGCTGCACAGTGTTGTCTCTTATCGATGGCTGTTATGATATCATTTAGGACCTTGAGTGTGGCTGATGTGCACCCATGACCAGCTCTGAAACCAGATTGCATAGCGGAGAAGGTACAGTGGGATTCGAAATGGTCGTGATCTGTTTGTTAACTTGGCTTTCAAAGACCTTAGAAAGGCATGGATGGATAGATATAGGTCTGTAGCAGTTTAGGTCTAGAGTGTCTCCCCCTTTGAAGAGGGGGATGACCACTGCAGCTTTCCAATCATTGGGGATCTCAGACAATACGAAAGAGAGGTTGAACATGCTAGTAATAGAGGTTGCAACAATTTTGGCAGATCATTTCAGAAAGAGAGGGTCCAGATTGTCTAGCCTGGCTGATTTGTAGGGGTCCAGATTTTGCAGCTCTTTGTTTCAAGTTGTACAAACATCTCAAGGCCTTTCCTTATCATGTCCAATCAACTGAGTTTACCACAGTTGGACTCCAATCAAGTTGTAGAAACATCTCAAGGATGATCAATGGAAACAGGATCCACCTGGGCTCAATTTCGAGTCTCATAGCAAAGGGTCTGAATACTTATGTATTATGCACTACACAGTAAAATATGCACTAGACAGTAAAAGCATGCCCAAAGTAAACTGCCTGCTACTCAGGCCCAGAAGCTAGGATATGCATATAATTATATTTATTATATATTATAATACAGATCTGGATAGTAAACACTCTAAAGGTTCTACAACTGTTAAAAGTATGTCTGTGATTATAACAGAATTTGTTTGGCAGGCGAAACCCCAAGGACAAACCATCCATGAGTTTTTTATTTTAGGTGACTGTGTTTTCAATTGATTTTCTATGTGAATCTAGATTTCTGAGGCATCTGGTTGCAGTTCCTATAGCTTCCACTAGATGTCAACAGTCTTTAGAATTTGAGAAATTAAGAAGTGGCCCTTTCCTTTCTGGGTGAATAGCCAAGTGGACTGTTTTGTTTGGGGCGCGTGACCTGGAGATCACTCCACTTTCATTTTTTCCGCTATTAAACACAGTGTATCCCATCTTCAATTTGATCAATTATTTATGTTATAAAATACCTAAAGTTGGATTAGGAAAGTTGTTTGAGATGTTTGGACAAAGTTTACAGGTAATTTATTAGATAATCTGTAATCATGTTGGGCTAGTTGGAACCGGTGTTTTTCTGAATCAAACGTGCCAAATAAATGGACATTTTGGAGAAATAACGACGGAATTTATCGAACAAAAGGACCATTTGGGATGTTTATGGGACATTTTGGAGTGCCAACAGAAGAAGATGAATTATATCGTTATTTCTGAGTTTTGTGTCGCGCCTGGCGGGTTGAAATATGATTGTCATGTGTTTGTATGATGGGGTACTGTCCTCAGATAATCGCATGGTTTGCTTTTGTCGTTAAGCCTTTTTTAAATCTGACACGGTGGCTGGATTAACAAGAAGTTAAGCTTTAATTTGGTGTATTGCACTTGTGATTGTATGAAAGTTAAATATTTCTAATAATTTGTTTTGAATTTCACGCTCTGAAATTTCACCAGATTTTGTCTAAACGTTCCGCTAGCGGAACCCCTAGCCGTAACAGGTTTTATAATGGGGGCCTGTTCGGCCTGCCTTTTCCTGTAGTCCACGAGAGGTTGTTGTCCTGGCACTACACTGCCAGTTCTCTGATATCCTCCCTATAGGCTGGCTCATCTTTGTCGGTGAACAGACCTAGCACTGTTGTGTCGTCATCACACCCACACAATCTTTTTATTGTAAATTTCTCTTAGCCAATCATCAATCACTTGTGTAAGTGCTGTGCTTGTTGAACGTCCATTCCAAATAAGTGTGCTGAAAGTCTGTTGTCAGTGCCTTGACATTGTTGATAGACAACAATGTAAAAATTCACCTCTTCCACACTCACTTCACGGAATTCAAAAGTGCAATGCTTGTCTTTTATCACTTTGTTAGATATACTTGGATGTGTGGTTTCAATGTTTGTTGCTGGCATGTCATGCCTAAGTTTGCAAATCTTGCCAATGAAAAAGTCATTAAATTAGTTGGTAATTTCAGTCTGTTTTGTGATGAATTGAGCCATCTGATTCAATGAATAATGGAGCCGAGTTAGCCTTTCCCCCCAAAGTTTAATTGAAAGTGCTCCAAAGGTTTTTGTATCATTCTTTATATAATTTATTTTAGTTTCATAGTATAGTTTCTTCTTCTTTTATTTAGTTTACTGACAGGATTTCCCAATTTTCAGGACGTTTACCAATTGGTTGTGCTGCCAGACTTATACCTTTTGCCTCATCCCTCTCAACCATACAATTTTTCAGTTCTTCATCAATCCAAGTGGATTTAAATGTTGTTACAGTAATTTTCTTAACGAGTGCACGCTTATTAGTAACTGGAAAAAGCAATTTCATAAATGTGTCAAGTGCAGCGTCTGGTTGCTCCTCATTGCACACCACAGACCAGCAAATATTATTTAATTCTTCAACATTGGAATCATTACAAAACGTATTGTATGACCTCTTCTACACTATATTAGGCCCCATGACCTCTTCTACACTATATTAGGCCCCATGACTTCTTCTACACTATATTAGGCCCCATGACCTCTTCTACACTATATTAGGCCCCATGACGCCTTCTACACTATATTAGGCCCCATGACCTCTTCTACACTATATTAGGCCCCATAACCTCTTCTACACTATATTAGGCCCCATGACCTCTTATACACTATATTAGGCCCCATGACCTCTTATACACTATATTAGGCCCAGCCTTTGGAACTGGTTTTCATAGATAGATATGGATACTATATTGTGATCACTACATCCTATGGATTTGGATCCTGTTTTAAAGCACATTTCTGCAGCATTAGTAAAGATGTGATCAATACATAATGATGATTTCATTCCTGTGCTGTTTGTAACTACCCTGGTACAGTAGGTTGACTGATAACCTGAACCAGGTTGCAGACACTGGTTACAGTTTGATGTTTTTTCTTGAGTGTGCAGCTTGATGAAAGGAAGTCAATATTGAAATTACCCTGGAATTAAACCTCTCTGTTGACATCACATTCATTATCAAGCATTTCACACATATTATCCAGATACTGACTGTTAGCACTTGGTGGTCTATAGCAGCTTCCCACAAGAATGGGCTTTAGGTGAGACAGATTAACCTGTAGCCATATTAATTCAACAGTATGTTAGCACTTGGTGGTCTATAGCAGCTTCCCACAAGAATCGGCTTTAGGTGAGACAGATGAACCTGTAGCCATATTACTTCAACAGTATTTAACATGAGATGCTGTCTAAGCTTTACAGGAATGTGGTTCGGAATATAGATCGGAATATAGCTCTATGGACCAGAGCCAGCTGTAGTATCCATCGTGGATGAGGAATGGGCCGGAGTCTCAGGCAGCCTCACGGTCTGATGAGGGTGGGAGCTCTGAGGATCTGAACACAAAGGTAGAAGCCACCGGAGAAGTAGACAGAGGATGAAGGGGCAGGTACCTTTGGATCTGATCTCGAATCGAAAGCCACCCGACATGGCGACGAAACTTCCACCAGACCAGAGCAGCGTCCGGCTACTGGGGTGGAAGAAAAATAAAAAGTAGGCAAGTGTGGAATCCCTTGTAGCTCGTGTAGGTTCACTACTTGTTTGCTAAGAGTAACCACTTCAACCCTGTAGTCGTCTGCAAGCAATCAGTTGCTACGTTGAAAGTCTGGGCGGTTCACATTATTTAGTTTAATTCCGGGACAAACAAAGCTCCTGCAGAATTGAAAACATTCAATAGCGACGTCCATTTGGGCCAGCTAGCTTTTCCTTCGGTGCAAGAAAGAAATAAGATGGTTGTGGGATGATGGATCCCAACAGAATATGTCGTGTTGTTGGGGTTTCTAATCAATATTTAATTTACTATTTTGGTTAATGGTCTTGGTGCCCCAGCAGATGGCATCACCAGCAGATGGCATCACCAGCAGATGGCATCACCAGCAGATGGCATCACCAGCAGATGGCATCACCAGCAGATGGCATTGGTGCCCCAGCAGATGGCATCACCAGCAGATGGCATTGGTGCCCCAGCAGATGGCCTTGGTGCACCAGCAGATGGCATTGGTGCCCCAGCAGATGGCCTTGGTGCCCAGCAGATGGCATTGGTGCCCCAGCAGATGGCATTGGTTCTCCAGCAGATAGCCTTGGTGCCCTTGCAGATTGGTTAACTTGTGTAGGCCAGATGGCCTTGGTGCCCCTGCAGATTGGGTAACTTGTGTAGGCCAAATGGCCTTGGTGCCACTGCAGATTGGGTAACTTGTGTAGGCCAAATGGCCTTGGTGCCCCTGCAGATGGCCTTGGTGCCCCTGCAGATTGGGTACCTTGTGTAGGCTAAATGGCCTTGGTGCCCGTGCAGATTGGGTAACTTGTGTAGGCCAAATGGCCTTGGTGCCCCTGCAGATTGGGTAACTTGTGTAGGCCAAATGGCCTTGGTGCCGCTGCAGATTGGGTAACTTGTGTAGGCCAAATGTCCTTGGTGCCCCTGCAGATGGGGTAACTTGTGTAGGCCAAATGGCCTTGGTGCCCCTGCAGATGGCCTTGGTGCCCCTGCAGATTGGATAACTTGTTTATGCCAAATGGCTTTGGTGCCCCTGCAGATGGCCTTGGTGCCCCTGCAGATTGGGTAACTTGTTTATGCCAAATGGCCTTGGTGCCCCTGCAGATGGCCTTGGTGCCACTGCAGATGGGGTAACTTGTGTAGGCCAAATGGCCTTGGTGCCCCTGCAGATGGCCTTGGTGCCACTGCAGATTGGGTAACTTGTGTAGGCCAAATGGCCTTGGTGCCGCTGCAGATTGGGTAACTTGTGTAGGCCAAATGTCCTTGGTGCCCCTGCAGATGGGGTAACTTGTGTAGGCCAGATGGCCTTGGTGCCCCTGCAGATGGGGTAACTTGTGTAGGCCAGATGTCCTTGGTGCCCCTGCAGATGGGGTAACTTGTGTAGGCCAGATGGCCTTTCCTGTAAAATCACCAAATTCCAGGTCTGGTTACGGCCCTCTGTCCATCAACTTAATAAAATATTGGAATGTACAGTTGATGATCCCTGCTTTACTGTATCAGTGTAGACAGAACAGAACATCTCCCAAACACTGTGGGACATACCGATGAACAAAACTAAACTAATGCAAGTCACTAATACAATTTATTCGGTAAATTACATCCACACAATGATTGAAGAAGTTATACTCTACTGTGGGTTCTATTCATGAATTGAATAGACAGATATCCATTTTGAAATAAATGTGCCCCTTTTTTAGGCATCTAACATTTGACCTGCTTTATCACTGTCGTGGTGTCACTTCCTGTCACCCTCTCATGGAGTTATGACCCATGGAATGGTGATGGCCATAAAAATGTTTGGAAAATCAATGGTTAAGTGGGCTGCACCGGCTCTCTGCTTCGTCACAGGTCAGTGGCACTTAACCGGGACATCTTAGTAGGCTACTGTGAACCTTCATATGCTGAGAAATTCATTTTTTACTTGACTAAATTGGAAGGGGTAATGTTAAATAACGTAAAAATCAAATAAGCAGGCTGAAGCTGAAAGGCTACTAGCGCTCAGGGGATATATAACTCTCCACTCTCTATCTCTCTCTCTCTCTCTCCCCCTCTCTCTCTCTTCCCCCCTCTCTCTCTTCCCCTCTCTCTCTCCTTTTCTTTTGTAAAGCCTAAAGAGCATATCCAGCATGTCAGAAATCTGGATAATGCGACCCATTACCTGGATTACCTAAGTAATCCTGTTTGGTTTGAATCACAGCAAGTGGTTTTGGCCCACTCATACCCTAGGAGGCTGTCCTAATATATCCCTGCCACAGAACTTCTGACACCTTAAAAACAAAAAGGCACCGTTGGATTTAAAAGAGCATTATTTCAATTGTAATTGACAACTATAATACAATAAATAACCTACATATCCTACATAGATTTGTTTCTAGAGCCCTACTATGAGCCCACAGATTACAATCACCAACACATTGTCACTTTGTTGTCGAAGTTGCTAAAATGTGACTCAACAATAATGAGGGTTGACCACATGTAAGCTGCTGCTGCCCATGGAAACGATGTAGGAAACCTGCCGACATGTTTCCAATGCCAGAATCAATGACCCTCCCATTCATCATGAGCTTGTCTGAATGGGGACACAAAAAGCCCTATCTATCATTGAAGTTGGGTAACTTTTTTTTTTTTTAAATACCCACCATCAATACAACTTCATCTAAAGCGTACAGTAAGGCCTCAGGAAGAACAGAAAAGATGAATGGCTCTCGAAGCAATTTACAGAGGATTTGTAATACATGGTTCACCCTCGACCGAAATAATGTATATGCAAGCAGTTCAACTTCATTTTTCGGAGAGCAAGTTAGCGTTTTTCTTCAACGCCTGATAAAAAAAGTGACAGGGAAGACCAGAAAGAGTAAAAGAGGGGCCTTATCGTTTTCTCTTTTCCTCCTCGATCGTCGCTTGCTCTCGTAATCTGAGGATCCACTTGCCTTAATGTTGACAAAGGAGTCGTCTGAAGTTATCGTGGTAGGCAGCACCAGGTGTTTCAGAGGCACATCCCTAATAGCAGCACAGCCGCCTCCCAGACCGAGCCCTCCCGCTAGAACTGATAAAGTGGAATGTGATGGGATCATCAGTATGCAAAGCGCTCGGTGGTGCCTCGCACACCGCCTGGGATTAACAGTGACAAAAAAAGGCCTTTTGCTGTAAGGAGATTGTTATCATTTGATGCATACATCTCTCTCTTTCCCTCTAAATCCCGCTCTGAGCTTCTGGGATGGGTCCAAATCCTGGAAAAAGAATGAAAAAGTATTTTACACAGCATTAGAAAGATTTTGTTTTGATACATGAATAATAATAGTAATAATTCATTGGCAAAAAAAAGAAAAAGATATGTAGATTGTCTCGACACGTCAAAGCTATTGCTTTAGTGTTTTCTTGAAATGTGGAATACAGAATATAGAAACATGGTTTACAAAGGCAGAGGTAACTAATAATACTAGCACCTTGAAACAAGACAGGCATGTCAACCTCCTGAGATAATAAGAAATTGTAAAATCAAAATGGCCTTTCAGTCAACTATTAGTAAAAGATTAGACTGTCTGATTGAAACTCATTTGTAAACCAGAACCACTCAAAAAGCACAGTACTGTGTCCTAAAAGCTGCAGTTATAACCAACCTTACTGCATTACACTTTTTAACTTGACTGAGATTGTCTCCATGGTGATGGAGGATGCAGTATATTGATCAGTCTATCAATACAGTATCCTAGCCACTAATAGTCTGGTGTCTCTTTCAAAGTGCTGATCGGAGAAAGAAAGTGTTCAGGTTGGAACTGCAAGATCCCTTTCCATTAGAGAGTTCTACATGTAACCCAAAAGGGTTCTGCAGTACCCGGAACCAAAAAGGGTTCTACCTGGAATCAAAAAGGGTTCTCCTATGGGGACAACCAATGTAGCCCGATAGTCCAATCAAATCACAGAGCCTCAACATAAGACTGAAGAAATCGTCAAATTTTGCATTAATGTCAGTAAATGAGACGGGCTAGCATTTTTAAGTTCAAGGTTCACACTGTTGTGATGTCCTTCAAACTTCATGCTTCCTTCCAACCTTTCATTTATCCGTACATATTTAAGAGCTTTTTTTTCTATTTTTGATGACTTTGCAAAGAGATTCTTTCAAAAAGTGTTTCCTCATCTCCAAAATGGCACATCCATCTAAATGTAAATGCTCAAATCACCATACTGTTCTCACCACACCCCTTCCCCTCTTGTCCTCTCTCTCTCTCTATCCATTCGTCTGAGAAACTTTAATTTCTCTCAATGTTTATCAGCTGTGTAAACTGGTGCAGATGGAGATGTGAAATAATAGCTAGAAAAGTTGTAAAAGCTTTTGATTTTAAGTCCCAAAATCTGTTTCTTATACAATCTGGTTCCTTCATAAGTTTTCATATCCCAGTTAGCTATTTAGTATGCCTACATTTTCAGGTTGGCTGGTTGGAAAGGTTAGGGACACTTGAGATTCCAGGAAGTTCTTTGTTATCTGGCTCTCAGGAATCAGTGGAAAGGACCCCTGGGTATGGTACAGTCACGATCTCCCACTGACCAAAGAACTCTCACAGTTACTGTCCTGACAGCTACTGTCCTCACAGTTGAATGTCATTGGAAACTGCCACAGGACCATTTCCCATTTGAAAACAGCATGATTCAATGAGAAGAAATGGCTGGTAAAGGATGGTACACCATTGCATCTCCAAATTGTCCAAATGCTCTGTAATGCCACATTCCTGTAGCATTTCAGATGGATTGAAGGAGTTCCCCTCTAATGGTTACGGTGTAGGGTAAAGTTGCCCCTAGATGCTGATCTTGGATCAGTTTTGCATTTCCTCAACTAATTGCTAGGGTTAGAGTTGGGGGAGGGGAAGTTGATCCCAGATCTGTAGCTAGGTGAAACTTCACCTTGGAGCCTCATGGTACATTCGGACAGATTAGCATGTGAAGGTTGTGGAACAGATTAAACCCTGAATAAATAGTTGATGCCAAGAGAAGAGACAAAATATAGAGTATGTCATCTGAACCTTGTCTGGTCCCCTCCAATAAAGAGGGGTGTGATGCATCGGTTGCTGTGGTTTGCTTGCTATTGACTGCTGTTCCAGCTTACACAGGCCTGAGGTCAGCCAATCAAGTCAGCAAACAGACAGACTTGTTGTGTGACAGGGGATTCAACAGTGACTCTGTGACCTTCTGTGTTAAATTCTGATGGAATGTAACACAGTCCTGATTTAATGTAACAGTTCTGATCGAATTTAACACAGTTCTGATTTAATGTAATAATTTCTGATGGGATGTAACACAGTCCTGATGGAATGTAACACAGTTCTGTTTTAACCTTTCTGGCGCAGGCGTTTCGCTAGCGACCCACCTCGACAACATCCGGTGAAATTGCAGTGAGCGAAATTCAAATGACAGAAACATAAATATTTAACATTCATGAAAGTGTCATACATAAAAATAAAGGTTATCTTCTTGTTAATCCAGCCGCTGTGTCAGATTTCAAAAAGGCTTTACGGCGAAAGCAAACCATGCGATTATCTGAGGACAGCGCCTCGCACATAAAAGCATGAAAAACATATTTCAACCAGGCAGGTGCGCCACGAAAGTCAGAAATAGCGATGTAATAAATGCCTTTCCTTTGTTCTTCTTCTGTTAGCTCTCCAAAAGGTCCCAGCTACATCACAAATGGTCCTTTTGTTCGATAAATTCCTTCTTTATATCCCCAAAAACTCAGTTTAGCTGGCGCGCTTCAGTCAATAATCCACCAGTTTCCCTCCTTCAAAATGCATACAAAATGAATCCCAAACGTTACCAATAAACTTCTCCAAAGAAGTCAGACAACGTTTATAATCAAACCTCCGGTACCATAAAGGGAAATAAATTATACATTTTAAGATGGCGAATCGTTATCGTCCTTACCGGAGATAAACAAAAAAGAACGCGCTCTCATCCACGCGCATAAAAACACTACAGCCAAAATCGGAGCCACTTAGAAAAACCACAAATTCTAGCAATTTTTTTCTCCCAAAAACGAGCCTGGAACTATTTCTAAACACTATTGAAATCTAGTGGAAGCCCTAGGAACTGCAATCTATCCTAGCTTCTGGGCCTGAGTAGCAGGAAGTTTACTTTGGGCACGCTTTTCATCCGGACGTCAAAAATACTGCCCCCTAGCCAAGAGAGGTTAACCTGTTTGGGTAGGGCGCGCTGCTAGCGGGACACCTTGACAACATCCGGTCAAAATACTGCCCCCTAGCCCAAAGAGGTTAACCTGTTTGGGCAGGGCGCGCTGCTAGCGGGACACCTTGACAACATCCGGTGAATTTGGAAAGCGCAAAATTCAAATTACAGTATTATAAATATTTAACTTTCATAAAATCACAAGTGTAATACATCAAAATAAAGTTGAACTTCTTGTTAATCCAGCCAACGTGTCAGATTTCAGAAAGGCTTTACAGCAAAAGCAAACCGTGCGAATATCTGAGGACAGCGCCCAGCGCACAAAACCATACAAACATTTTCCAGCCAAGTAGAGGAGTCACAAAAGTCAGAAATAGCGATGAAATGAATCACTTACCTTCGATGATCTTCATATGGTTGCACTCACAAGACTCCATGTTACACAATAAATGTTTGTTTTGTTCGATAAAGTCCCTCTTTATATCCAAAAACGTCCATTTTGTTAGTGCGTTTTGTTCAGTAATCCATTGGCTCAAAGGCGGTCACAACAGGCAGACGAAAAATCCAAATAGTACCAGTAAAGTTCGTAGGAACATGTCAAATGACTTTTATAATCAATCCTCAGGTTGTTTTTTGTCCAAATAATCAGTTTCAACCGGACAATAGCATTGACAATATAAAGGAAAAACAAAGAAAGGCGCACTCTAGGTCGTGCGCACCAAACAGCTCTGGGACTTTCCACTGTCCACTCATTCAAAGTGGTCATTCTCCCTAATTTTTCAGAATAAAAGCCTGAAACAATGTCTAAAGACTGTTCACATCTAGTGGACGCCACAGGGAATGCAATCTAGGTCATATCCCTTTACATGGTGGATAGGCTTTCAATGGAAAAACACCCATTTCAAAATAATGGCAGTTCCTGGAGGGACTTTCTTCAGGATTTTGCCTGCCATATCAGTTCTGTTGTACTCACAGGCATTATTTTAACATATTTGGAAACTTTGGAGTGTTCTATCCATATCTACCAAATATATGCGTATCCTAGATTCTGGGCCAGAGTAACAGGCAGTTTACTTTCTACGTTCTGATGGAATGTAGCACAGTCCTTATTTCATGTAACAATTCTGATGGAATGTAACAGTTCTGATGGAATGTAACACAGTTCTGATTTAATGTAACTGTTCTCATGGAATGTAACAGTTCTGATGGAATGTATACGTTCTGATGGAGTGTAACACAGACCTGATTGAATGTAACAGTTCTGACGGAATGTAACACAGTCCTGATGGAATGTAACACAGTTCTGATTTAATTTAACTGTTCTCATGGAATGTAACAGTTCTGATGGAATGTATACGTTCTGATGGAGTGTAACACAGACCTGATTGAATGTAACATTTCTGATGGAGTGTAACACAGACCTGATTTAATGTAATATTTCTGATGGGATGTAACACAGTCCTGATGGAATATAACACAGTCCTGATTTAATGTAACTGTTCTCATGGAATGTAACAGTTCTGATGGAATGTAACACATTTCTGATGGAATGTAACACAGTTCTGATGGAATGTAACACAGTCCTGATGGAATCTAACACAGTCCTGATGGAATGTAACCGTTCTCATGGAATGTAACACAGTCCTGATGGAATGTAACAGTTCTCATGGAATGTAACAGTTCTGATGGAATGTAACACAGTCCTGATGGAATGTAACAGTTCTCATGGAATGTAACAGTTCTGATGGAATGTAACACAGTCCTGATGGAATGTAACAGTTCTCATGGAATGTAACAGTTCTGATGGAATGTAACACAGTTCTGATGGAATGTAACACAGTCCTGATGGAATGTAACACAGTCCTGATGGAATGTAACACAGTTCTGATTTAATTTAACTGTTCTCATGGAATGTAACAGTTCTGATGGAATGTATATGTTCTGATGGAGTGTAACACAGACCTGATTGAATGTAACAGTTCTGATGGAGTGTAACACAGACCTGATTTAATGTAATATTTCTGATGGGATGTAACACAGTCCTGATGGAATATAACACAGTCCTGATTTAATGTAACTGTTCTCATGGAATGTAACAGTTCTGATGGAATGTAACACAGTTCTGATGGAATGTAACACAGTTCTGATGGAATGTAACACAGTCCTGATGGAATCTAACACAGTCCTGATGGAATGTAACCGTTCTCATGGAATGTAACACAGTCCTGATGGAATGTAACAGTTCTCATGGAATGTAACAGTCCTGATGGAATGTAACAGTTCTGATGGAATGTAACACAGTCCTGATTTAATGTAACTGTTCTCATGGAATGTAACAGTTCTGATGGAATGTATATGTTCTGATGGAGTGTAACACAGACCTGATTGAATGTAACAGTCCTGATGGAATGTAACACAGTCCTGATGGAATGTAACAGTTCTGATGGAATGTAACACAGTCCTGATGGAATGTAACAGTTCTGATGGAATGTAACAGTTCTGATGGAATGTAACAGTTCTGATGGAATGTAACACAGTCCTGATGGAATGTAACAGTTCTGATGGAATATAACACAGTTCTGATGGAATGTAACACAGTTCTGATGGAATGTAACAGTTCTGATGGAATGTAACAGTTCTGATGGAATGTAACACAGTCCTGATGGAATGTAACACAGTCCTGATGGAATGTAACAGTTCTCATGGAATGTAACAGTTCTGATGGAATGTAACACAGTCCTGATGGAATGTAACAGTTCTCATGGAATGTAACAGTTCTGATGGAATGTAACACAGTTCTGATGGAATGTAACACAGTCCTGATGGAATGTAACACAGTCCTGATGGAATGTAACACAGTTCTGATTTAATTTAACTGTTCTCATGGAATGTAACAGTTCTGATGGAATGTATATGTTCTGATGGAGTGTAACACAGACCTGATTGAATGTAACAGTTCTGATGGAGTGTAACACAGACCTGATTTAATGTAATATTTCTGATGGGATATAACACAGTCCTGATGGAATATAACACAGTCCTGATTTAATGTAACTGTTCTCATGGAATGTAACAGTTCTGATGGAATGTAACACAGTTCTGATGGAATGTAACACAGTTCTGATGGAATGTAACACAGTCCTGATGGAATCTAACACAGTCCTGATGGAATGTAACCGTTCTCATGGAATGTAACACAGTCCTGATGGAATGTAACAGTTCTCATGGAATGTAACAGTCCTGATGGAATGTAACAGTTCTGATGGAATGTAACACAGTCCTGATTTAATGTAACTGTTCTCATGGAATGTAACAGTTCTGATGGAATGTATATGTTCTGATGGAGTGTAACACAGACCTGATTGAATGTAACAGTCCTGATGGAATGTAACACAGTCCTGATGGAATGTAACAGTTCTGATGGAATGTAACACAGTCCTGATGGAATGTAACAGTTCTGATGGAATGTAACAGTTCTGATGGAATGTAACAGTTCTGATGGAATGTAACACAGTCCTGATGGAATGTAACAGTTCTGATGGAATATAACACAGTTCTGATGGAATGTAACACAGTTCTGATGGAATGTAACAGTTCTGATGGAATGTAACAGTTCTGATGGAATGTAACACAGTCCTGATGGAATGTAACAGTTCTGATGGAATGTAACACAGTTCTGATGGAATGTAACACAGTTCTGATGGAATGTAACACAGTTCTGATGGAATGTAACACAGTTCTGATGGAATGTAACACAGTCCTGATGGAATGTAACACAGTTCTGATGGAATGTAACACAGTTCTGATGGAATGTAACACAGTTCTGATGGGATGTAACACAGTCCTGATGGAATATAACACAGTCCTGATTTAATGTAAATGTTCTCATGGAATGTAACAGTTCTGATGGAATGTAACAGTTCTGATGGAATGTAACACAGTCCTGATGGAATGTAACAGTTCTCATGGAATGTAACAGTTCTGATGGAATGTAACACAGTCCTGATGGAATGTAACAGTTCTCATGGAATGTAACAGTTCTGATGGAATGTAACACAGTTCTGATGGAATGTAACACAGTCCTGATGGAATGTAACACAGTCCTGATGGAATGTAACACAGTTCTGATTTAATTTAACTGTTCTCATGGAATGTAACAGTTCTGATGGAATGTATATGTTCTGATGGAGTGTAACACAGACCTGATTGAATGTAACAGTTCTGATGGAGTGTAACACAGACCTGATTTAATGTAATATTTCTGATGGGATGTAACACAGTCCTGATGGAATATAACACAGTCCTGATTTAATGTAACTGTTCTCATGGAATGTAACAGTTCTGATGGAATGTAACACAGTTCTGATGGAATGTAACACAGTTCTGATGGAATGTAACACAGTCCTGATGGAATCTAACACAGTCCTGATGGAATGTAACCGTTCTCATGGAATGTAACACAGTCCTGATGGAATGTAACAGTTCTCATGGAATGTAACAGTCCTGATGGAATGTAACAGTTCTGATGGAATGTAACACAGTCCTGATTTAATGTAACTGTTCTCATGGAATGTAACAGTTCTGATGGAATGTATATGTTCTGATGGAGTGTAACACAGACCTGATTGAATGTAACAGTCCTAATGGAATGTAACACAGTCCTGATGGAATGTAACAGTTCTGATGGAATGTAACACAGTCCTGATGGAATGTAACAGTTCTGATGGAATGTAACAGTTCTGATGGAATGTAACAGTTCTGATGGAATGTAACACAGTCCTGATGGAATGTAACAGTTCTGATGGAATATAACACAGTTCTGATGGAATGTAACACAGTTCTGATGGAATGTAACAGTTCTGATGGAATGTAACAGTTCTGATGGAATGTAACACAGTCCTGATGGAATGTAACAGTTCTGATGGAATGTAACACAGTTCTGATGGAATGTAACACAGTTCTGATGGAATGTAACACAGTTCTGATGGAATGTAACACAGTTCTGATGGGATGTAACACAGTCCTGATGGAATATAACACAGTCCTGATTTAATGTAAATGTTCTCATGGAATGTAACAGTTCTGATGGAATGTAACAGTTCTGATGGAATGTAACACAGTCCTGATGGAATGTAACAGTTCTGATGGAATGTAACAGTTCTGATGGAATGTAACACAGTCCTGATGGAATGTAACAGTTCTGATGGAATGTAACACAGTTCTGATGGAATGTAACACAGTTCTGATGGAATGTAACAGTTCTGATGGAATGTAACAGTTCTGACGGAATGTAACACAGTCCTGATGGAATGTAACACAGTTCTGATTTAATTTAACTGTTCTCATGGAATGTAACAGTTCTGATGGAATGTATACGTTCTGATGGAGTGTAACACAGACCTGATTGAATGTAACATTTCTGATGGAGTGTAACACAGACCTGATTTAATGTAATATTTCTGATGGGATGTAACACAGTCCTGATGGAATATAACACAGTCCTGATTTAATGTAACTGTTCTCATGGAATGTAACAGTTCTGATGGAATGTAACAGTTCGGATGGAATGTAACAGTTCTGATGGAATGTAACAGTTCTGATGGAATGTAACACAGTCCTGATGGAATGTAACAGTTCTGATGGAATGTAACACAGTTCTGATGGAATGTAACACAGTTCTGATGGAATGTAACAGTTCTGATGGAATGTAACAGTTCTGATGGAATGTAACACAGTCCTGATGGAATGTAACAGTTCTGATGGAATGTAACACAGTTCTGATGGAATGTAACACAGTTCTGATGGAATGTAACACAGTTCTGATTTAATGTAACTGTTCTCATGGAATGTAACAGTTCTGATGGAATGTATATGTTCTGATGGAATGTAACACAGTCCTGATTTAATGTAACTGTTCTCATGGAATGTAACAGTTCTGATGGAATGTATATGTTCTGATGGAGTGTAACACAGACCTGATTGAATGTAACAGTCCTAATGGAATGTAACACAGTCCTGATGGAATGTAACAGTTCTGATGGAATGTAACACAGTCCTGATGGAATGTAACAGTTCTGATGGAATGTAACAGTTCTGATGGAATGTAACAGTTCTGATGGAATGTAACACAGTTCTGATGGAATGTAACAGTTCTGATGGAATGTAACAGTTCTGATGGAATGTAACACAGTCCTGATGGAATGTAACAGTTCTGATGGAATGTAACACAGTTCTGATGGAATGTAACACAGTTCTGATGGAATGTAACACAGTTCTGATGGAATGTAACACAGTTCTGATGGGATGTAACACAGTCCTGATGGAATATAACACAGTCCTGATTTAATGTAAATGTTCTCATGGAATGTAACAGTTCTGATGGAATGTAACAGTTCTGATGGAATGTAACACAGTCCTGATGGAATGTAACAGTTCTGATGGAATGTAACAGTTCTGATGGAATGTAACACAGTCCTGATGGAATGTAACAGTTCTGATGGAATGTAACACAGTTCTGATGGAATGTAACACAGTTCTGATGGAATGTAACAGTTCTGATGGAATGTAACAGTTCTGACGGAATGTAACACAGTCCTGATGGAATGTAACACAGTTCTGATTTAATTTAACTGTTCTCATGGAATGTAACAGTTCTGATGGAATGTATACGTTCTGATGGAGTGTAACACAGACCTGATTGAATGTAACATTTCTGATGGAGTGTAACACAGACCTGATTTAATGTAATATTTCTGATGGGATGTAACACAGTCCTGATGGAATATAACACAGTCCTGATTTAATGTAACTGTTCTCATGGAATGTAACAGTTCTGATGGAATGTAACAGTTCGGATGGAATGTAACAGTTCTGATGGAATGTAACAGTTCTGATGGAATGTAACACAGTCCTGATGGAATGTAACAGTTCTGATGGAATGTAACACAGTTCTGATGGAATGTAACACAGTTCTGATGGAATGTAACAGTTCTGATGGAATGTAACAGTTCTGATGGAATGTAACACAGTCCTGATGGAATGTAACAGTTCTGATGGAATGTAACACAGTTCTGATGGAATGTAACACAGTTCTGATGGAATGTAACACAGTTCTGATTTAATGTAACTGTTCTCATGGAATGTAACAGTTCTGATGGAATGTATATGTTCTGATGGAATGTAACACAGTCCTGATTTAATGTAACTGTTCTCATGGAATGTAACAGTTCTGATGGAATGTAACACAGTTCTGATGGAATGTAACACAGTTCTGATGGAATGTAACACAGTCCTGATGGAATCTAACACAGTCCTGATGGAATGTAACCGTTCTCATGGAATGTAACACAGTCCTGATGGAATGTAACAGTTCTCATGGAATGTAACAGTCCTGATGGAATGTAACAGTTCTGATGGAATGTAACACAGTCCTGATTTAATGTAACTGTTCTCATGGAATGTAACAGTTCTGATGGAATGTATATGTTCTGATGGAGTGTAACACAGACCTGATTGAATGTAACAGTCCTGATGGAATGTAACACAGTCCTGATGGAATGTAACAGTTCTGATGGAATGTAACACAGTCCTGATGGAATGTAACAGTTCTGATGGAATGTAACAGTTCTGATGGAATGTAACACAGTCCTGATGGAATGTAACAGTTCTGATGGAATGTAACACAGTTCTGATGGAATGTAACACATTTCTGATGGAATGTAACAGTTCTGATGGAATGTAACAGTTCTGATGGAATGTAAAACAGTCCTGATGGAATGTAACAGTTCTGATGGAATGTAACAGTTCTGATGGAATGTAACAGTTCTGATGGAATGTAACACAGTCCTGATGGAATGTAACAGTTCTGATGGAATGTAACACAGTCCTGATGGAATGTAACCGTTCTCATGGAATGTAACACAGTCCTGATGGAATGTAACAGTTCTCATGGAATGTAACAGTCCTGATGGAATGTAACAGTTCTGATGGAATGTAACACAGTCCTGATTTAATGTAACTGTTCTCATGGAATGTAACAGTTCTGATGGAATGTATATGTTCTGATGGAGTGTAACACAGACCTGATTGAATGTAACAGTCCTGATGGAATGTAACACAGTCCTGATGGAATGTAACAGTTCTGATGGAATGTAACACAGTCCTGATGGAATGTAACAGTTCTGATGGAATGTAACAGTTCTGATGGAATGTAACAGTTCTGATGGAATGTAACACAGTCCTGATGGAATGTAACAGTTCTGATGGAATGTAACACAGTTCTGATGGAATGTAACACATTTCTGATGGAATGTAACAGTTCTGATGGAATGTAACAGTTCTGATGGAATGTAACACAGTCCTGATGGAATGTAACAGTTCTGATGGAATGTAACACAGTTCTGATGGAATGTAACACAGTTCTGATGGAATGTAACACAGTTCTGATGGAATGTAACACAGTCCTGATGGAATGTAACACAGTTCTGATGGAATGTAACACAGTTCTGATGGAATGTAACACAGTTCTGATGGGATGTAACACAGTTCTGATGGAATGTAACAGTTCTGATGGGATGTAACACAGTCCTGATGGAATATAACACAGTCCTGATTTAATGTAAATGTTCTCATGGAATGTAACAGTTCTGATGGAATGTAACAGTTCTGATGGAATGTAACACAGTCCTGATGGAATGTAACAGTTCTGATGGAATGTAACAGTTCTGATGGAATGTAACACAGTCCTGATGGAATGTAACAGTTCTGATGGAATGTAACACAGTTCTGATGGAATGTAACACAGTTCTGATGGAATGTAACAGTTCTGATGGAATGTAACAGTTCTGACGGAATGTAACACAGTCCTGATGGAATGTAACACAGTTCTGATTTAATTTAACTGTTCTCATGGAATGTAACAGTTCTGATGGAATGTATACGTTCTGATGGAGTGTAACACAGACCTGATTGAATGTAACATTTCTGATGGAGTGTAACACAGACCTGATTTAATGTAATATTTCTGATGGGATGTAACACAGTCCTGATGGAATATAACACAGTCCTGATTTAATGTAACTGTTCTCATGGAATGTAACAGTTCTGATGGAATGTAACAGTTCGGATGGAATGTAACAGTTCTGATGGAATGTAACAGTTCTGATGGAATGTAACACAGTCCTGATGGAATGTAACAGTTCTGATGGAATGTAACACAGTTCTGATGGAATGTAACACAGTTCTGATGGAATGTAACAGTTCTGATGGAATGTAACAGTTCTGACGGAATGTAACACAGTCCTGATGGAATGTAACACAGTTCTGATTTAATTTAACTGTTCTCATGGAATGTAACAGTTCTGATGGAATGTATACGTTCTGATGGAGTGTAACACAGACCTGATGGAATGTAACAGTTCTGATGGAATGTAACAGTTCTGATGGAATGTAACAGTTCTGATGGAATGTAACACAGTCCTGATGGAATGTAACAGTTCTGATGGAATGTAACACAGTCCTGATGGAATGTAACCGTTCTCATGGAATGTAACACAGTCCTGATGGAATGTAACAGTTCTCATGGAATGTAACAGTCCTGATGGAATGTAACAGTTCTGATGGAATGTAACACAGTCCTGATTTAATGTAACTGTTCTCATGGAATGTAACAGTTCTGATGGAATGTATATGTTCTGATGGAGTGTAACACAGACCTGATTGAATGTAACAGTCCTGATGGAATGTAACACAGTCCTGATGGAATGTAACAGTTCTGATGGAATGTAACACAGTCCTGATGGAATGTAACAGTTCTGATGGAATGTAACAGTTCTGATGGAATGTAACAGTTCTGATGGAATGTAACACAGTCCTGATGGAATGTAACAGTTCTGATGGAATGTAACACAGTTCTGATGGAATGTAACACATTTCTGATGGAATGTAACAGTTCTGATGGAATGTAACAGTTCTGATGGAATGTAACACAGTCCTGATGGAATGTAACAGTTCTGATGGAATGTAACACAGTTCTGATGGAATGTAACACAGTTCTGATGGAATGTAACACAGTTCTGATGGAATGTAACACAGTCCTGATGGAATGTAACACAGTTCTGATGGAATGTAACACAGTTCTGATGGAATGTAACACAGTTCTGATGGGATGTAACACAGTTCTGATGGAATGTAACAGTTCTGATGGGATGTAACACAGTCCTGATGGAATATAACACAGTCCTGATTTAATGTAAATGTTCTCATGGAATGTAACAGTTCTGATGGAATGTAACAGTTCTGATGGAATGTAACACAGTCCTGATGGAATGTAACAGTTCTGATGGAATGTAACAGTTCTGATGGAATGTAACACAGTCCTGATGGAATGTAACAGTTCTGATGGAATGTAACACAGTTCTGATGGAATGTAACACAGTTCTGATGGAATGTAACAGTTCTGATGGAATGTAACAGTTCTGACGGAATGTAACACAGTCCTGATGGAATGTAACACAGTTCTGATTTAATTTAACTGTTCTCATGGAATGTAACAGTTCTGATGGAATGTATACGTTCTGATGGAGTGTAACACAGACCTGATTGAATGTAACATTTCTGATGGAGTGTAACACAGACCTGATTTAATGTAATATTTCTGATGGGATGTAACACAGTCCTGATGGAATATAACACAGTCCTGATTTAATGTAACTGTTCTCATGGAATGTAACAGTTCTGATGGAATGTAACAGTTCGGATGGAATGTAACAGTTCTGATGGAATGTAACAGTTCTGATGGAATGTAACACAGTCCTGATGGAATGTAACAGTTCTGATGGAATGTAACACAGTTCTGATGGAATGTAACACAGTTCTGATGGAATGTAACAGTTCTGATGGAATGTAACAGTTCTGACGGAATGTAACACAGTCCTGATGGAATGTAACACAGTTCTGATTTAATTTAACTGTTCTCATGGAATGTAACAGTTCTGATGGAATGTATACGTTCTGATGGAGTGTAACACAGACCTGATTGAATGTAACATTTCTGATGGAGTGTAACACAGACCTGATTTAATGTAATATTTCTGATGGGATGTAACACAGTCCTGATGGAATATAACACAGTCCTGATTTAATGTAACTGTTCTCATGGAATGTAACAGTTCTGATGGAATGTAACAGTTCGGATGGAATGTAACAGTTCTGATGGAATGTAACAGTTCTGATGGAATGTAACACAGTCCTGATGGAATGTAACAGTTCTGATGGAATGTAACACAGTTCTGATGGAATGTAACACAGTTCTGATGGAATGTAACAGTTCTGATGGAATGTAACAGTTCTGATGGAATGTAACACAGTCCTGATGGAATGTAACAGTTCTGATGGAATGTAACACAGTTCTGATGGAATGTAACACAGTTCTGATTTAATGTAACTGTTCTCATGGAATGTAACAGTTCTGATGGAATGTATATGTTCTGATGGAATGTAACACAGTCCTGATTTAATGTAACTGTTCTCATGGAATGTAACACAGTCCTGATGGAATGTAACAGTTCTCGTGGAATGTAACAGTCCTGATGGAATGTAACAGTTCTGATGGAATGTAACACAGTCCTGATTTAATGTAACTGTTCTCATGGAATGTAACAGTTCTGATGGAATGTATATGTTCTGATGGAGTGTAACACAGACCTGATTGAATGTAACAGTCCTGATGGAATGTAACACAGTCCTGATGGAATGTAACAGTTCTGATGGAATGTAACACAGTCCTGATGGAATGTAACAGTTCTGATGGAATGTAACAGTTCTGATGGAATGTAACACAGTTCTGATGGAATGTAACACATTTCTGATGGAATGTAACAGTTCTGATGGAATGTAACAGTTCTGATGGAATGTAACACAGTCCTGATGGAATGTAACAGTTCTGATGGAATGTAACACAGTTCTGATGGAATGTAACACAGTTCTGATGGAATGTAACACAGTTCTGATGGAATGTAACACAGTCCTGATGGAATGTAACACAGTTCTGATGGAATGTAACACAGTTCTGATGGAATGTAACACAGTTCTGATGGGATGTAACACAGTTCTGATGGAATGTAACAGTTCTGATGGGATGTAACACAGTCCTGATGGAATATAACACAGTCCTGATTTAATGTAAATGTTCTCATGGAATGTAACAGTTCTGATGGAATGTAACAGTTCTGATGGAATGTAACACAGTCCTGATGGAATGTAACAGTTCTGATGGAATGTAACAGTTCTGATGGAATGTAACACAGTCCTGATGGAATGTAACAGTTCTGATGGAATGTAACACAGTTCTGATGGAATGTAACACAGTTCTGATGGAATGTAACAGTTCTGATGGAATGTATACGTTCTGATGGAGTGTAACACAGACCTGATTGAATGTAACATTTCTGATGGAGTGTAACACAGACCTGATTTAATGTAATATTTCTGATGGGATGTAACACAGTCCTGATGGAATATAACACAGTCCTGATTTAATGTAACTGTTCTCATGGAATGTAACAGTTCTGATGGAATGTAACAGTTCGGATGGAATGTAACAGTTCTGATGGAATGTATCAGTTCTGATGGAATGTAACACAGTCCTGATGGAATGTAACAGTTCTGATGGAATGTAACACAGTTCTGATGGAATGTAACACAGTTCTGATGGAATGTAACAGTTCTGATGGAATGTAACAGTTCTGATGGAATGTAACACAGTCCTGATGGAATGTAACAGTTCTGATGGAATGTAACACAGTTCTGATGGAATGTAACACAGTTCTGATTTAATGTAACTGTTCTCATGGAATGTAACAGTTCTGATGGAATGTATATGTTCTGATGGAATGTAACACAGTCCTGATTTAATGTAACTGTTCTCATGGAATGTAACAGTTCTGATGGAATGTAACAGTTCTGATGGGATGTAACACAGTCCTGATGGAATATAACACAGTCCTGATTTAATGTAACTGTTCTCATGGAATGTAACAGTTCTGATGGAATGTAACACAGTTCTGATGGAATGTAGCACAGTTCTGATGGAATGTAACACAGTCCTGATGGAATCTAACACAGTCCTGATGGAATGTAACCGTTCTCATGGAATGTAACACAGTCCTGATGGAATGTAACAGTTCTCATGGAATGTAACAGTCCTGATGGAATGTAACAGTTCTGATGGAATGTAACACAGTCCTGATTTAATGTAACTGTTCTCATGGAATGTAACAGTTCTGATGGAATGTATATGTTCTGATGGAGTGTAACACAGACCTGATTGAATGTAACAGTCCTGATGGAATGTAACACAGTCCTGATGGAATGTAACAGTTATGATGGAATGTAACACAGTCCTGATGGAATGTAACAGTTCTGATGGAATGTAACAGTTCTGATGGAATGTAACACAGTCCTGATGGAATGTAACAGTTCTGATGGAATGTAACACAGTTCTGATGGAATGTAACAGTTCTGATGGAATGTAACAGTTCTGATGGAATGTAACACAGTCCTGATGGAATGTAACAGTTCTGATGGAATGTAACAGTTCTGATGGAATGTAACAGTTCTGATGGAATGTAACACAGTCCCGATGGAATGTAACAGTTCTGATGGAATGTAACACAGTCCTGATGGAATGTAACCGTTCTCATGGGATGTAACACAGTCCTGATGGAATGTAACAGTTCTCATGGAATGTAACAGTCCTGATGGAATGTAACAGTTCTGATGGAATGTAACACAGTCCTGATTTAATGTAACTGTTCTCATGGAATGTAACAGTTCTGATGGAATGTATATGTTCTGATGGAGTGTAACACAGACCTGATTGAATGTAACAGTCCTGATGGAATGTAACACAGTCCTGATGGAATGTAACAGTTCTGATGGAATGTAACAGTTCTGATGGAATGTAACAGTTCTGATGGAATGTAACACAGTCCTGATGGAATGTAACACAGTTCTGATGGAATGTAACACAGTTCTGATTTAATGTAACTGTTCTCATGGAATGTAACAGTTCTGATGGAATGTATATGTTCTGATGGAATGTAACACAGTTCTGATGGAATGTAACACAGTTCTGATGGAATGTAACACAGTTCTGATGGAATGTAACACAGTTCTGATGGAATGTAACACAGTTCTGATGGAATGTAACACAGTCCTGATGGAATGTAACACAGTTCTGATGGAATGTAACACAGTTCTGATGGAATGTAACACAGTTCTGATGGGATGTAACACAGTCCTGATGGAATAAAACACAGTCCTGATTTAATGTAAATGTTCTCATGGAATGTAACAGTTCTGATGGAATGTAACACAGTCCTGATGGAATGTAACAGTTCTGATGGAATGTAACACAGTCCTGATGGAATGTAACAGTTCTGATGGAATGTAACAGTTCTGATGGAATGTAACACAGTCCTGATGGAATGTAACAGTTCTGATGGAATGTAACACAGTTCTGATGGAATGTAACACATTTCTGATGGAATGTAACAGTTCTGATGGAATGTAACAGTTCTGATGGAATGTAACACAGTCCTGATGGAATGTAACAGTTCTGATGGAATGTAACACAGTCCTGATGGAATGTAACACAGTTCTGATGGAATGTAACACAGTTCTGATTTAATGTAACTGTTCTCATGGAATGTAACAGTTCTGATGGAATGTATATGTTCTGATGGAATGTAACACAGTTCTGATGGAATGTAACACAGTTCTGATGGAATGTAACACAGTTCTGATGGAATGTAACACAGTTCTGATGGAATGTAACACAGTTCTGATGGAATGTAACACAGTCCTGATGGAATGTAACACAGTTCTGATGGAATGTAACACAGTTCTGATGGAATGTAACACAGTTCTGATGGGATGTAACACAGTCCTGATGGAATAAAACACAGTCCTGATTTAATGTAAATGTTCTCATGGAATGTAACAGTTCTGATGGAATGTAACACAGTCCTGATGGAATGTAACAGTTCTGATGGAATGTAACACAGTCCTGATGGAATGTAACAGTTCTGATGGAATGTAACAGTTCTGATGGAATGTAACACAGTCCTGATGGAATGTAACAGTTCTGATGGAATGTAACACAGTTCTGATGGAATGTAACACATTTCTGATGGAATGTAACAGTTCTGATGGAATGTAACAGTTCTGATGGAATGTAACACAGTCCTGATGGAATGTAACAGTTCTGATGGAATGTAACAGTTCTGATGGAATGTAACAGTTCTGATGGAATGTAACACAGTCCTGATGGAATGTAACAGTTCTGATGGAATGTAACACAGTCCTGATGGAATGTAACCGTTCTCATGGAATGTAACACAGTCCTGATGGAATGTAACAGTTCTCATGGAATGTAACAGTCCTGATGGAATGTAACAGTTCTGATGGAATGTAACACAGTCCTGATTTAATGTAACTGTTCTCATGGAATGTAACAGTTCTGATGGAATGTATATGTTCTGATGGAGTGTAACACAGACCTGATTGAATGTAACAGTCCTGATGGAATGTAACACAGTCCTGATGGAATGTAACAGTTCTGATGGAATTTAACAGTCCTGATAGAATGTAACCTAGATCTGGTGGAATGTAACCTAGATCTGGTGGAATGTAACAGTTCTGATGGAATGTAACACAGTCCTGATGGAATGTAACAGTTCTGATGGAATGTAACACAGTTCTGATGGAATGTAACACAGTTCTGATGGAATGTAACACAGTTCTGATGGAATGTAACACAGTCCTGATGGAATGTAACACAGTTCTGATGGAATGTAACACAGTTCTGATGGAATGTAACACAGTTCTGATGGGATGTAACACAGTCCTGATGGAATATAACACAGTCCTGATTTAATGTAAATGTTCTCATGGAATGTAACAGTTCTGATGGAATGTAACAGTTCTGATGGAATGTAACACAGTCCTGATGGAATGTAACAGTTCTGATGGAATGTAACACAGTCCTGGTGGAATGTAACCTAGATCTGGTAGAATGTAACCTAGATCTGGTGGAATGTAACAGTTCTGATGGAATGTAACACAGTTCTGATGGAATGTAACACAGTCCTGATGGAATGTAACAGTTCTGACGGAATGTAACACAGTCCTGATGGAATGTAACACAGTTCTGATTTAATTTAACTGTTCTCATGGAATGTAACAGTTCTGATGGAATGTATACGTTCTGATGGAGTGTAACACAGACCTGATTGAATGTAACATTTCTGATGGAGTGTAACACAGACCTGATGGAATGTAACAGTTCTGATGGAATGTAACAGTTCTGATGGAATGTAACACAGTCCTGATGGAATGTAACAGTTCTGATGGAATGTAACACAGTTCTGATGGAATGTAACACAGTTCTGATGGAATGTAACAGTTCTGATGGAATGTAACACAGTTCTGATGGAATGTAACAGTTCTGATGGAATGTAACAGTTCTGACGGAATGTAACACAGTCCTGATGGAATGTAACACAGTTCTGATTTAATTTAACTGTTCTCATGGAATGTAACAGTTCTGATGGAATGTATACGTTCTGATGGAGTGTAACACAGACCTGATTGAATGTAACATTTCTGATGGAGTGTAACACAGACCTGATTTAATGTAATATTTCTGATGGGATGTAACACAGTCCTGATGGAATATAACACAGTCCTGATTTAATGTAACTGTTCTCATGGAATGTAACAGTTCTGATGGAATGTAACAGTTCGGATGGAATGTAACAGTTCTGATGGAATGTAACAGTTCTGATGGAATGTAACACAGTCCTGATGGAATGTAACAGTTCTGATGGAATGTAACACAGTTCTGATGGAATGTAACACAGTTCTGATGGAATGTAACAGTTCTGATGGAATGTAACAGTTCTGATGGAATGTAACACAGTCCTGATGGAATGTAACAGTTCTGATGGAATGTAACACAGTTCTGATGGAATGTAACACAGTTCTGATTTAATGTAACTGTTCTCATGGAATGTAACAGTTCTGATGGAATGTATATGTTCTGATGGAATGTAACACAGACCTGATTGAATGTAACAGTCCTGATGGAATGTAACACAGTCCTGATGGAATGTAACAGTTCTGATGGAATTTAACAGTCCTGATAGAATGTAACCTAGATCTGGTGGAATGTAACCTAGATCTGGTGGAATGTAACAGTTCTGATGGAATGTAACACAGTCCTGATGGAATGTAACAGTTCTGATGGAATGTAACACAGTTCTGATGGAATGTAACACAGTTCTGATGGAATGTAACACAGTTCTGATGGAATGTAACACAGTCCTGATGGAATGTAACACAGTTCTGATGGAATGTAACACAGTTCTGATGGAATGTAACACAGTTCTGATGGGATGTAACACAGTCCTGATGGAATATAACACAGTCCTGATTTAATGTAAATGTTCTCATGGAATGTAACAGTTCTGATGGAATGTAACAGTTCTGATGGAATGTAACACAGTCCTGATGGAATGTAACAGTTCTGATGGAATGTAACACAGTCCTGGTGGAATGTAACCTAGATCTGGTAGAATGTAACCTAGATCTGGTGGAATGTAACAGTTCTGATGGAATGTAACACAGTTCTGATGGAATGTAACAGTTCTGATGGAATGTAACAGTTCTGACGGAATGTAACACAGTCCTGATGGAATGTAACACAGTTCTGATTTAATTTAACTGTTCTCATGGAATGTAACAGTTCTGATGGAATGTATACGTTCTGATGGAGTGTAACACAGACCTGATTGAATGTAACATTTCTGATGGAGTGTAACACAGACCTGATGGAATGTAACAGTTCTGATGGAATGTAACAGTTCTGATGGAATGTAACACAGTCCTGATGGAATGTAACAGTTCTGATGGAATGTAACACAGTTCTGATGGAATGTAACACAGTTCTGATGGAATGTAACAGTTCTGATGGAATGTAACACAGTTCTGATGGAATGTAACACAGTTCTGATGGAATGTAACAGTTCTGATGGAATGTAACAGTTCTGACGGAATGTAACACAGTCCTGATGGAATGTAACACAGTTCTGATTTAATTTAACTGTTCTCATGGAATGTAACAGTTCTGATGGAATGTATACGTTCTGATGGAGTGTAACACAGACCTGATTGAATGTAACATTTCTGATGGAGTGTAACACAGACCTGATTTAATGTAATATTTCTGATGGGATGTAACACAGTCCTGATGGAATATAACACAGTCCTGATTTAATGTAACTGTTCTCATGGAATGTAACAGTTCTGATGGAATGTAACAGTTCGGATGGAATGTAACAGTTCTGATGGAATGTAACAGTTCTGATGGAATGTAACACAGTCCTGATGGAATGTAACAGTTCTGATGGAATGTAACACAGTTCTGATGGAATGTAACACAGTTCTGATGGAATGTAACAGTTCTGATGGAATGTAACAGTTCTGATGGAATGTAACACAGTCCTGATGGAATGTAACAGTTCTGATGGAATGTAACACAGTTCTGATGGAATGTAACACAGTTCTGATTTAATGTAACTGTTCTCATGGAATGTAACAGTTCTGATGGAATGTATATGTTCTGATGGAATGTAACACAGTCCTGATTTTATGTAACTGTTCTCATGGAATGTAACAGTTCTGATGGAATGTAACAGTTCTGATGGGATGTAACACAGTCCTGATGGAATATAGCACAGTCCTGATTTAATGTAACTGTTCTCATGGAATGTAACAGTTCTGATGGAATGTAACACAGTTCTGATGGAATGTAACACAGTTCTGATGGAATGTAACACAGTCCTGATGGAATCTAACACAGTCCTGATGGAATCTAACACAGTCCTGATGGAATGTAACCGTTCTCATGGAATGTAACACAGTCCTGATGGAATGTAACAGTTCTCATGGAATGTAACAGTCCTGATGGAATGTAACAGTTCTGATGGAATGTAACACAGTCCTGATTTAATGTAACTGTTCTCATGGAATGTAACAGTTCTGATGGAATGTATATGTTCTGATGGAGTGTAACACAGACCTGATTGAATGTAACAGTCCTGATGGAATGTAACACAGTCCTGATGGAATGTAACAGTTATGATGGAATGTAACACAGTCCTGATGGAATGTAACAGTTCTGATGGAATGTAACAGTTCTGATGGAATGTAACACAGTCCTGATGGAATGTAACAGTTCTGATGGAATGTAACACAGTTCTGATGGAATGTAACAGTTCTGATGGAATGTAACAGTTCTGATGGAATGTAACACAGTCCTGATGGAATGTAACAGTTCTGATGGAATGTAACAGTTCTGATGGAATGTAACAGTTCTGATGGAATGTAACACAGTCCCGATGGAATGTAACAGTTCTGATGGAATGTAACACAGTCCTGATGGAATGTAACCGTTCTCATGGGATGTAACACAGTCCTGATGGAATGTAACAGTTCTCATGGAATGTAACAGTCCTGATGGAATGTAACAGTTCTGATGGAATGTAACACAGTCCTGATTTAATGTAACTGTTCTCATGGAATGTAACAGTTCTGATGGAATGTATATGTTCTGATGGAGTGTAACACAGACCTGATTGAATGTAACAGTCCTGATGGAATGTAACACAGTCCTGATGGAATGTAACAGTTCTGATGGAATGTAACAGTTCTGATGGAATGTAACAGTTCTGATGGAATGTAACACAGTCCTGATGGAATGTAACACAGTTCTGATGGAATGTAACACAGTTCTGATTTAATGTAACTGTTCTCATGGAATGTAACAGTTCTGATGGAATGTATATGTTCTGATGGAATGTAACACAGTTCTGATGGAATGTAACACAGTTCTGATGGAATGTAACACAGTTCTGATGGAATGTAACACAGTTCTGATGGAATGTAACACAGTTCTGATGGAATGTAACACAGTCCTGATGGAATGTAACACAGTTCTGATGGAATGTAACACAGTTCTGATGGAATGTAACACAGTTCTGATGGGATGTAACACAGTCCTGATGGAATAAAACACAGTCCTGATTTAATGTAAATGTTCTCATGGAATGTAACAGTTCTGATGGAATGTAACACAGTCCTGATGGAATGTAACAGTTCTGATGGAATGTAACACAGTCCTGATGGAATGTAACAGTTCTGATGGAATGTAACAGTTCTGATGGAATGTAACACAGTCCTGATGGAATGTAACAGTTCTGATGGAATGTAACACAGTTCTGATGGAATGTAACACATTTCTGATGGAATGTAACAGTTCTGATGGAATGTAACAGTTCTGATGGAATGTAACACAGTCCTGATGGAATGTAACAGTTCTGATGGAATGTAACAGTTCTGATGGAATGTAACAGTTCTGATGGAATGTAACACAGTCCTGATGGAATGTAACAGTTCTGATGGAATGTAACACAGTCCTGATGGAATGTAACCGTTCTCATGGAATGTAACACAGTCCTGATGGAATGTAACAGTTCTCATGGAATGTAACAGTCCTGATGGAATGTAACAGTTCTGATGGAATGTAACACAGTCCTGATTTAATGTAACTGTTCTCATGGAATGTAACAGTTCTGATGGAATGTATATGTTCTGATGGAGTGTAACACAGACCTGATTGAATGTAACAGTCCTGATGGAATGTAACACAGTCCTGATGGAATGTAACAGTTCTGATGGAATGTAACAGTCCTGATAGAATGTAACCTAGATCTGGTGGAATGTAACCTAGATCTGGTGGAATGTAACAGTTCTGATGGAATGTAACACAGTCCTGATGGAATGTAACAGTTCTGATGGAATGTAACACAGTTCTGATGGAATGTAACACAGTTCTGATGGAATGTAACACAGTTCTGATGGAATGTAACACAGTCCTGATGGAATGTAACACAGTTCTGATGGAATGTAACACAGTTCTGATGGAATGTAACACAGTTCTGATGGGATGTAACACAGTCCTGATGGAATATAACACAGTCCTGATTTAATGTAAATGTTCTCATGGAATGTAACAGTTCTGATGGAATGTAACAGTTCTGATGGAATGTAACACAGTCCTGATGGAATGTAACAGTTCTGATGGAATGTAACAGTCCTGGTGGAATGTAACCTAGATCTGGTAGAATGTAACCTAGATCTGGTGGAATGTAACAGTTCTGATGGAATGTAACACAGTTCTGATGGAATGTATACGTTCTGATGGAGTGTAACACAGACCTGATTGAATGTAACATTTCTGATGGAGTGTAACACAGACCTGATTTAATGTAATATTTCTGATGGGATGTAACACAGTCCTGATGGAATATAACACAGTCCTGATTTAATGTAACTGTTCTCATGGAATGTAACAGTTCTGATGGAATGTAACAGTTCTGATGGAATGTAACAGTTCTGATGGAATGTAACAGTTCTGATGGAATGTAACACAGTCCTGATGGAATGTAACAGTTCTGATGGAATGTAACACAGTTCTGATGGAATGTAACACAGTTCTGATGGAATGTAACAGTTCTGATGGAATGTAACAGTTCTGATGGAATGTAACACAGTCCTAATGGAATGTAACAGTTCTGATGGAATGTAACACAGTTCTGATGGAATGTAACACAGTTCTGATGGAATGTAACACAGTTCTGATTTAATGTAACTGTTCTCATGGAATGTAACAGTTCTGATGGAATGTATATGTTCTGATGGAATGTAACACAGTCCTGATTTAATGTAACTGTTCTCATGGAATGTAACAGTTCTGATGGAATGTAACAGTTCTGATGGGATGTAACACAGTCCTGATGGAATATAACACAGTCCTGATTTAATGTAACTGTTCTCATGGAATGTAACAGTTCTGATGGAATGTAACACAGTTCTGATGGAATGTAACACAGTTCTGATGGAATGTAACACAGTCCTGATGGAATCTAACACAGTCCTGATGGAATGTAACCGTTCTCATGGAATGTAACACAGTCCTGATGGAATGTAACAGTTCTCATGGAATGTAACAGTCCTGATGGAATGTAACAGTTCTGATGGAATGTAACACAGTCCTGATTTAATGTAACTGTTCTCATGGAATGTAACAGTTCTGATGGAATGTATATGTTCTGATGGAGTGTAACACAGACCTGATTGAATGTAACAGTCCTGATGGAATGTAACACAGTCCTGATGGAATGCAACAGTTCTGATGGAATGTAACACAGTCCTGATGGAATGTAACAGTTCTGATGGAATGTAACAGTTCTGATGGAATGTAACACAGTCCTGATGGAATGTAACAGTTCTGATGGAATGTAACACAGTTCTGATGGAATGTAACACATTGCTGATGGAATGTAACAGTTCTGATGGAATGTAACAGTTCTGATGGAATGTAACAGTTCTGATGGAATGTAACACAGTCCTGATGGAATGTAACAGTTCTGATGGAATGTAACACAGTCCTGATGGAATGTAACCGTTCTCATGGAATGTAACACAGTCCTGATGGAATGTAACAGTTCTGATGGAATGTAACACAGTCCTGATTTAATGTAACTGTTCTCATGGAATTTAACAGTTCTGATGGAATGTATATGTTCTGATGGAGTGTAACACAGACCTGATTGAATGTAACAGTCCTGATGGAATGTAACACAGTCCTGATGGAATGTAACAGTTCTGATGGAATGTAACACAGTCCTGATGGAATGTAACAGTTCTGATGGAATGTAACAGTTCTGATGGAATGTAACAGTTCTGATGGAATGTAACACAGTCCTGATGGAATGTAACAGTTCTGATGGAATGTAACACAGTTCTGATGGAATGTAACACAGTCCTGATGGAATGTAACAGTTCTGATGGAATGTAACACAGTCCTGATGGAATGTAACAGTTCTGATGGAATGTAACAGTTCTGATGGAATGTAACACAGTCCTGATGGAATGTAACAGTTCTGATGGAATGTAACACAGTTCTGATGGAATGTAACACATTTCTGATGGAATGTAACAGTCCTGATGGAATGTAACACAGTCCTGATGGAATGTAACAGTTCTGATGGAATGTAACACAGTCCTGATGGAATGTAACAGTTCTGATGGAATGTAACAGTTCTGATGGAATGTAACACAGTCCTGATGGAATGTAACAGTTCTGATGGAATGTAACACAGTTCTGATGGAATGTAACACATTTCTGATGGAATGTAACAGTTCTGATGGAATGTAACAGTTCTGATGGAATGTAACACAGTCCTGATGGAATGTAACAGTTCTGATGGAATGTAACAGTTCTGATGGAATGTAACAGTTCTGATGGAATGTAACACAGTCCTGATGGAATGTAACAGTTCTGATGGAATGTAACACAGTCCTGATGGAATGTAACCGTTCTCATGGAATGTAACACAGTCCTGATGGAATGTAACAGTTCTCATGGAATGTAACAGTCCTGATGGAATGTAACAGTTCTGATGGAATGTAACACAGTCCTGATTTAATGTAACTGTTCTCATGGAATGTAACAGTTCTGATGGAATGTATATGTTCTGATGGAGTGTAACACAGACCTGATTGAATGTAACAGTTCTGATGGAATGTAACAGTTCTGATGGAATGTAACACAGTCCTGATGGAATGTAACAGTTCTGATGGAATGTAACACAGTTCTGATGGAATGTAACACATTGCTGATGGAATGTAACAGTTCTGATGGAATGTAACAGTTCTGATGGAATGTAACAGTTCTGATGGAATGTAACACAGTCCTGATGGAATGTAACAGTTCTGATGGAATGTAACACAGTCCTGATGGAATGTAACCGTTCTCATGGAATGTAACACAGTCCTGATGGAATGTAACAGTTCTGATGGAATGTAACACAGTCCTGATTTAATGTAACTGTTCTCATGGAATTTAACAGTTCTGATGGAATGTATATGTTCTGATGGAGTGTAACACAGACCTGATTGAATGTAACAGTCCTGATGGAATGTAACACAGTCCTGATGGAATGTAACAGTTCTGATGGAATGTAACACAGTCCTGATGGAATGTAACAGTTCTGATGGAATGTAACAGTTCTGATGGAATGTAACAGTTCTGATGGAATGTAACACAGTCCTGATGGAATGTAACAGTTCTGATGGAATGTAACACAGTTCTGATGGAATGTAACACAGTCCTGATGGAATGTAACAGTTCTGATGGAATGTAACACAGTCCTGATGGAATGTAACAGTTCTGATGGAATGTAACAGTTCTGATGGAATGTAACACAGTCCTGATGGAATGTAACAGTTCTGATGGAATGTAACACAGTTCTGATGGAATGTAACACATTTCTGATGGAATGTAACAGTCCTGATGGAATGTAACACAGTCCTGATGGAATGTAACAGTTCTGATGGAATGTAACACAGTCCTGATGGAATGTAACAGTTCTGATGGAATGTAACAGTTCTGATGGAATGTAACACAGTCCTGATGGAATGTAACACAGTCCTGATGGAATGTAACAGTTCTGATGGAATGTAACACAGTTCTGATGGAATGTAACACATTTCTGATGGAATGTAACAGTTCTGATGGAATGTAACAGTTCTGATGGAATGTAACACAGTCCTGATGGAATGTAACAGTTCTGATGGAATGTAACAGTTCTGATGGAATGTAACAGTTCTGATGGAATGTAACACAGTCCTGATGGAATGTAACAGTTCTGATGGAATGTAACACAGTCCTGATGGAATGTAACCGTTCTCATGGAATGTAACACAGTCCTGATGGAATGTAACAGTTCTCATGGAATGTAACAGTCCTGATGGAATGTAACAGTTCTGATGGAATGTAACACAGTCCTGATTTAATGTAACTGTTCTCATGGAATGTAACAGTTCTGATGGAATGTATATGTTCTGATGGAGTGTAACACAGACCTGATTGAATGTAACAGTCCTGATGGAATGTAACACAGTCCTGATGGAATGTAACAGTTCTGATGGAATGTAACACAGTCCTGATGGAATGTAACAGTTCTGATGGAATGTAACAGTTCTGATGGAATGTAACAGTTCTGATGGAATGTAACACAGTCCTGATGGAATGTAACAGTTCTGATGGAATGTAACACAGTTCTGATGGAATGTAACACATTTCTGATGGAATGTAACAGTTCTGATGGAATGTAACAGTTCTGATGGAATGTAACACAGTCCTGATGGAATGTAACAGTTCTGATGGAATGTAACACAGTTATGATGGGATGTAACACAGTTCTGATGGAATGTAACACAGTTCTGATGGAATGTAACACAGTTCTGATGGAATGTAACACAGTCCTGATGGAATGTAACACAGTTCTGATGGAATGTAACACAGTTCTGATGGAATGTAACACAGTTCTGATGGGATGTAACACAGTTCTGATGGAATATAACACAGTCCTGATTTAATGTAAATGTTCTCATGGAATGTAACAGTTCTGATGGAATGTAACAGTTCTGATGAAATGTAACACAGTCCTGATGGAATGTAACAGTTCTGATGGAATGTAACAGTTCTGATGGAATGTAACACAGTCCTGATGGAATGTAACAGTTCTGATGGAATGTAACACAGTTCTGATGGAATGTAACACAGTTCTGATGGAATGTAACACAGTTCTGATGGAATGTAACACAGTTCTGATGGAATGTAACACAGTCCTGATGGAATGTAACACAGTTCTGATGGAATGTAACACAGTTCTGATGGAATGTAACACAGTTCTGATGGGATGTAACACAGTCCTGATGGAATATAACACAGTCCTGATTTAATGTAAATGTTCTCATGGAATGTAACAGTTCTGATGGAATGTAACACAGTCCTGATGGAATGTAACAGTTCTGATGGAATGTAACACAGTCCTGATGGAATGTAACAGTTCTGATGGAATGTAACAGTTCTGATGGAATGTAACACAGTCCTGATGGAATGTAACAGTTCTGATGGAATGTAACACAGTTCTGATGGAATGTAACACATTTCTGATGGAATGTAACAGTTCTGATGGAATGTAACAGTTCTGATGGAATGTAACACAGTCCTGATGGAATGTAACAGTTCTGATGGAATGTAACAGTTCTGATGGAATGTAACAGTTCTGATGGAATGTAACACAGTCCTGATGGAATGTAACAGTTCTGATGGAATGTAACACAGTCCTGATGGAATGTAACCGTTCTCATGGAATGTAACACAGTCCTGATGGAATGTTACAGTTCTCATGGAATGTAACAGTCCTGATGGAATGTAACAGTTCTGATGGAATGTAACACAGTCCTGATTTAATGTAACTGTTCTCATGGAATGTAACAGTTCTGATGGAATGTATATGTTCTGATGGAGTGTAACACAGACCTGATTGAATGTAACAGTCCTGATGGAATGTAACACAGTCCTGATGGAATGTAACAGTTCTGATGGAATGTAACAGTTCTGATGGAATGTAACACAGTCCTGATGGAATGTAACACAGTTCTGATGGAATGTAACACAGTTCTGATTTAATGTAACTGTTCTCATGGAATGTAACAGTTCTGATGGAATGTATATGTTCTGATGGAATGTAACACAGTTCTGATGGAATGTAACACAGTTCTGATGGAATGTAACACAGTTCTGATGGAATGTAACACAGTTCTGATGGAATGTAACACAGTTCTGATGGAATGTAACACAGTCCTGATGGAATGTAACACAGTTCTGATGGAATGTAACACAGTTCTGATGGAATGTAACACAGTTCTGATGGGATGTAACACAGTCCTGATGGAATATAACACAGTCCTGATTTAATGTAAATGTTCTCATGGAATGTAACAGTTCTGATGGAATGTAACAGTTCTGATGGAATGTAACACAGTCCTGATGGAATGTAACAGTTCTGATGGAATGTAACAGTCCTGGTGGAATGTAACCTAGATCTGGTAGAATGTAACCTAGATCTGGTGGAATGTAACAGTTCTGATGGAATGTAACACAGTTCTGATGGAATGTAACAGTTCTGATGGAATGTAACAGTTCTGACGGAATGTAACACAGTCCTGATGGAATGTAACACAGTTCTGATTTAATTTAACTGTTCTCATGGAATGTAACAGTTCTGATGGAATGTATACGTTCTGATGGAGTGTAACACAGACCTGATTGAATGTAACATTTCTGATGGAGTGTAACACAGACCTGATTTAATGTAATATTTCTGATGGGATGTAACACAGTCCTGATGGAATATAACACAGTCCTGATTTAATGTAACTGTTCTCATGGAATGTAACAGTTCTGATGGAATGTAACAGTTCGGATGGAATGTAACAGTTCTGATGGAATGTAACAGTTCTGATGGAATGTAACACAGTCCTGATGGAATGTAACAGTTCTGATGGAATGTAACACAGTTCTGATGGAATGTAACACAGTTCTGATGGAATGTAACAGTTCTGATGGAATGTAACAGTTCTGATGGAATGTAACACAGTCCTGATGGAATGTAACAGTTCTGATGGAATGTAACACAGTTCTGATGGAATGTAACACAGTTCTGATGGAATGTAACACAGTTCTGATTTAATGTAACTGTTCTCATGGAATGTAACAGTTCTGATGGAATGTATATGTTCTGATGGAATGTAACACAGTCCTGATTTAATGTAACTGTTCTCATGGAATGTAACAGTTCTGATGGAATGTAACAGTTCTGATGAGATGTAACACAGTCCTGATGGAATATAACACAGTCCTGATTTAATGTAACTGTTCTCATGGAATGTAACAGTTCTGATGGAATGTAACACAGTTCTGATGGAATGTAACACAGTTCTGATGGAATGTAACACAGTCCTGATGGAATCTAACACAGTCCTGATGGAATGTAACCGTTCTCATGGAATGTAACACAGTCCTGATGGAATGTAACAGTTCTCATGGAATGTAACAGTCCTGATGGAATGTAACAGTTCTGATGGAATGTAACACAGTCCTGATTTAATGTAACTGTTCTCATGGAATGTAACAGTTCTGATGGAATGTATATGTTCTGATGGAGTGTAACACAGACCTGATTGAATGTAACAGTCCTGATGGAATGTAACACAGTCCTGATGGAATGTAACAGTTCTGATGGAATGTAACACAGTCCTGATGGAATGTAACAGTTCTGATGGAATGTAACAGTTCTGATGGAATGTAACACAGTCCTGATGGAATGTAACAGTTCTGATGGAATGTAACACAGTTCTGATGGAATGTAACACATTTCTGATGGAATGTAACAGTTCTGATGGAATGTAACAGTTCTGATGGAATGTAACAGTTCTGATGGAATGTAACACAGTCCTGATGGAATGTAACCGTTCTCATGGAATGTAACACAGTCCTGATGGAATGTAACAGTTCTGATGGAATGTAACACAGTCCTGATTTAATGTAACTGTTCTCATGGAATGTAACAGTTCTGATGGAATGTAACAGTTCTGATGGAATGTAACACAGTCCTGATGGAATGTAACAGTTCTGATGGAATGTAACACAGTTCTGATGGAATGTAACACATTTCTGATGGAATGTAACAGTTCTCATGGAATGTAACAGTTCTGATGGAATGTAACACAGTCCTGATGGAATGTAACAGTTCTGATGGAATGTAACAGTTCTGATGGAATGTAACAGTTCTGATGGAATGTAACACAGTCCTGATGGAATGTAACAGTTCTGATGGAATGTAACACAGTCCTGATGGAATGTAACCGTTCTCATGGAATGTAACACAGTCCTGATGGAATGTAACAGTTCTCATGGAATGTAACAGTCCTGATGGAATGTAACAGTTCTGATGGAATGTAACACAGTCCTGATTTAATGTAACTGTTCTCATGGAATGTAACAGTTCTGATGGAATGTATATGTTCTGATGGAGTGTAACACAGACCTGATTGAATGTAACAGTCCTGATGGAATGTAACACAGTCCTGATGGAATGTAACAGTTCTGATGGAATGTAACACAGTCCTGATGGAATGTAACAGTTCTGATGGAATGTAACAGTTCTGATGGAATGTAACAGTTCTGATGGAATGTAACACAGTCCTGATGGAATGTAACAGTTCTGATGGAATGTAACACAGTTCTGATGGAATGTAACACATTTCTGATGGAATGTAACAGTTCTGATGGAATGTAACAGTTCTGATGGAATGTAACACAGTCCTGATGGAATGTAACAGTTCTGATGGAATGTAACACAGTTCTGATGGAATGTAACACATTTCTGATGGAATGTAACAGTTCTGATGGAATGTAACAGTTCTGATGGAATGTAACACAGTCCTGATGGAATGTAACAGTTCTGATGGAATGTAACACAGTTATGATGGAATGTAACACAGTTCTGATGGAATGTAACACAGTTCTGATGGAATGTAACACAGTTCTGATGGAATGTAACACAGTCCTGATGGAATGTAACACAGTTCTGATGGAATGTAACACAGTTCTGATGGAATGTAACACAGTTCTGATGGGATGTAACACAGTCCTGATGGAATATAACACAGTCCTGATTTAATGTAAATGTTCTCATGGAATGTAACAGTTCTGATGGAATGTAACAGTTCTGATGAAATGTAACACAGTCCTGATGGAATGTAACAGTTCTGATGGAATGTAACAGTTCTGATGGAATGTAACACAGTCCTGATGGAATGTAACAGTTCTGATGGAATGTAACACAGTTCTGATGGAATGTAACACAGTTCTGATGGAATGTAACAGTTCTGATGGAATGTAACAGTTCTGATGGAATGTAACACAGTCCTGATGGAATGTAACAGTTCTGATGGAATGTAACACAGTTCTGATGGAATTTTACACAGTTCTGATGGAATGTAACACAGTTCTGATGGAATGTAACACAGTTCTGATGGAATGTAACACAGTCCTGATGGAATGTAACACAGTTCTGATGGAATGTAACACAGTTCTGATGGAATGTAACACAGTTCTGATGGGATGTAACACAGTCCTGATGGAATATAACACAGTCCTGATTTAATGTAAATGTTCTCATGGATTGTAACAGTTCTGATGGAATGTAACAGTTCTGATGGAATGTAACACAGTTATGATGGAATGTAACACAGTTCTGATGGAATGTAACACAGTTCTGATGGAATGTAACACAGTTCTGATGGAATGTAACACAGTCCTGATGGAATGTAACACAGTTCTGATGGAATGTAACACAGTTCTGATGGAATGTAACACAGTTCTGATGGGATGTAACACAGTCCTGATGGAATATAACACAGTCCTGATTTAATGTAAATGTTCTCATGGAATGTAACAGTTCTGATGGAATGTAACAGTTCTGATGAAATGTAACACAGTCCTGATGGAATGTAACAGTTCTGATGGAATGTAACAGTTCTGATGGAATGTAACACAGTCCTGATGGAATGTAACAGTTCTGATGGAATGTAACACAGTTCTGATGGAATGTAACACAGTTCTGATGGAATGTAACACAGTTCTGATGGAATGTAACACAGTTCTGATGGAATGTAACACAGTCCTGATGGAATGTAACACAGTTCTGATGGAATGTAACACAGTTCTGATGGAATGTAACACAGTTCTGATGGGATGTAACACAGTCCTGATGGAATATAACACAGTCCTGATTTAATGTAAATGTTCTCATGGAATGTAACAGTTCTGATGGAATGTAACACAGTCCTGATGGAATGTAACAGTTCTGATGGAATGTAACACAGTCCTGATGGAATGTAACAGTTCTGATGGAATGTAACAGTTCTGATGGAATGTAACACAGTCCTGATGGAATGTAACAGTTCTGATGGAATGTAACACAGTTCTGATGGAATGTAACACATTTCTGATGGAATGTAACAGTTCTGATGGAATGTAACAGTTCTGATGGAATGTAACACAGTCCTGATGGAATGTAACAGTTCTGATGGAATGTAACAGTTCTGATGGAATGTATCAGTTCTGATGGAATGTAACACAGTCCTGATGGAATGTAACACAGTTCTGATGGAATGTTACAGTTCTCATGGAATGTAACAGTCCTGATGGAATGTAACAGTTCTGATGGAATGTAACACAGTCCTGATTTAATGTAACTGTTCTCATGGAATGTAACAGTTCTAATGGAATGTATATGTTCTGATGGAGTGTAACACAGACCTGATTGAATGTAACAGTCCTGATGGAATGTAACACAGTCCTGATGGAATGTAACAGTTCTGATGGAATGTAACAGTTCTGATGGAATGTATCAGTTCTGATGGAATGTAACACAGTCCTGATGGAATGTAACACAGTTCTGATGGAATGTAACACAGTTCTGATTTAATGTAACTGTTCTCATGGAATGTAACAGTTCTGATGGAATGTATATGTTCTGATGGAATGTAACACAGTTCTGATGGAATGTAACACAGTTCTGATGGAATGTAACACAGTTCTGATGGAATGTAACACAGTTCTGATGGAATGTAACACAGTTCTGATGGAATGTAACACAGTCCTGATGGAATGTAACACAGTTCTGATGGAATGTAACACAGTTCTGATGGAATGTAACACAGTTCTGATGGGATGTAACACAGTCCTGATGGAATATAACACAGTCCTGATTTAATGTAAATGTTCTCATGGAATGTAACAGTTCTGATGGAATGTAACAGTTCTGATGGAATGTAACACAGTCCTGATGGAATGTAACAGTTCTGATGGAATGTAACAGTCCTGGTGGAATGTAACCTAGATCTGGTAGAATGTAACCTAGATCTGGTGGAATGTAACAGTTCTGATGGAATGTAACACAGTTCTGATGGAATGTAACAGTTCTGATGGAATGTAACAGTTCTGACGGAATGTAACAGTCCTGATGGAATGTAACACAGTTCTGATTTAATTTAACTGTTCTCATGGAATGTAACAGTTCTGATGGAATGTATACGTTCTGATGGAGTGTAACACAGACCTGATTGAATGTAACATTTCTGATGGAGTGTAACACAGACCTGATTTAATGTAATATTTCTGATGGGATGTAACACAGTCCTGATGGAATATAACACAGTCCTGATTTAATGTAACTGTTCTCATGGAATGTAACAGTTCTGATGGAATGTAACAGTTCGGATGGAATGTAACAGTTCTGATGGAATGTAACAGTTCTGATGGAATGTAACACAGTCCTGATGGAATGTAACAGTTCTGATGGAATGTAACACAGTTCTGATGGAATGTAACACAGTTCTGATGGAATGTAACAGTTCTGATGGAATGTAACAGTTCTGATGGAATGTAACACAGTCCTGATGGAATGTAACAGTTCTGATGGAATGTAACACAGTTCTGATGGAATGTAACACAGTTCTGATGGAATGTAACACAGTTCTGATTTAATGTAACTGTTCTCATGGAATGTAACAGTTCTGATGGAATGTATATGTTCTGATGGAATGTAACACAGTCCTGATTTAATGTAACTGTTCTCATGGAATGTAACAGTTCTGATGGAATGTAACAGTTCTGATGAGATGTAACACAGTCCTGATGGAATATAACACAGTCCTGATTTAATGTAACTGTTCTCATGGAATGTAACAGTTCTGATGGAATGTAACACAGTTCTGATGGAATGTAACACAGTTCTGATGGAATGTAACACAGTCCTGATGGAATCTAACACAGTCCTGATGGAATGTAACCGTTCTCATGGAATGTAACACAGTCCTGATGGAATGTAACAGTTCTCATGGAATGTAACAGTCCTGATGGAATGTAACAGTTCTGATGGAATGTAACACAGTCCTGATTTAATGTAACTGTTCTCATGGAATGTAACAGTTCTGATGGAATGTATATGTTCTGATGGAGTGTAACACAGACCTGATTGAATGTAACAGTCCTGATGGAATGTAACACAGTCCTGATGGAATGTAACAGTTCTGATGGAATGTAACACAGTCCTGATGGAATGTAACAGTTCTGATGGAATGTAACAGTTCTGATGGAATGTAACACAGTCCTGATGGAATGTAACAGTTCTGATGGAATGTAACACAGTTCTGATGGAATGTAACACATTTCTGATGGAATGTAACAGTTCTGATGGAATGTAACAGTTCTGATGGAATGTAACAGTTCTGATGGAATGTAACACAGTCCTGATGGAATGTAACCGTTCTCATGGAATGTAACACAGTCCTGATGGAATGTAACAGTTCTGATGGAATGTAACACAGTCCTGATTTAATGTAACTGTTCTCATGGAATTTAACAGTTCTGATGGAATGTATATGTTCTGATGGAGTGTAACACAGACCTGATTGAATGTAACAGTCCTGATGGAATGTAACACAGTCCTGATGGAATGTAACAGTTCTGATGGAATGTAACACAGTCCTGATGGAATGTAACAGTTCTGATGGAATGTAACAGTTCTGATGGAATGTAACAGTTCTGATGGAATGTAACACAGTCCTGATGGAATGTAACAGTTCTGATGGAATGTAACACAGTTCTGATGGAATGTAACACAGTCCTGATGGAATGTAACAGTTCTGATGGAATGTAACACAGTCCTGATGGAATGTAACAGTTCTGATGGAATGTAACAGTTCTGATGGAATGTAACACAGTCCTGATGGAATGTAACAGTTCTGATGGAATGTAACACAGTTCTGATGGAATGTAACACATTTCTGATGGAATGTAACAGTCCTGATGGAATGTAACACAGTCCTGATGGAATGTAACAGTTCTGATGGAATGTAACACAGTCCTGATGGAATGTAACAGTTCTGATGGAATGTAACAGTTCTGATGGAATGTAACACAGTCCTGATGGAATGTAACAGTTCTGATGGAATGTAACACAGTTCTGATGGAATGTAACACATTTCTGATGGAATGTAACAGTTCTGATGGAATGTAACAGTTCTGATGGAATGTAACACAGTCCTGATGGAATGTAACAGTTCTGATGGAATGTAACAGTTCTGATGGAATGTAACAGTTCTGATGGAATGTAACACAGTCCTGATGGAATGTAACAGTTCTGATGGAATGTAACACAGTCCTGATGGAATGTAACCGTTCTCATGGAATGTAACACAGTCCTGATGGAATGTAACAGTTCTCATGGAATGTAACAGTCCTGATGGAATGTAACAGTTCTGATGGAATGTAACACAGTCCTGATTTAATGTAACTGTTCTCATGGAATGTAACAGTTCTGATGGAATGTATATGTTCTGATGGAGTGTAACACAGACCTGATTGAATGTAACAGTCCTGATGGAATGTAACACAGTCCTGATGGAATGTAACAGTTCTGATGGAATGTAACACAGTCCTGATGGAATGTAACAGTTCTGATGGAATGTAACAGTTCTGATGGAATGTAACAGTTCTGATGGAATGTAACACAGTCCTGATGGAATGTAACAGTTCTGATGGAATGTAACACAGTTCTGATGGAATGTAACACATTTCTGATGGAATGTAACAGTTCTGATGGAATGTAACAGTTCTGATGGAATGTAACACAGTCCTGATGGAATGTAACAGTTCTGATGGAATGTAACACAGTTCTGATGGAATGTAACACATTTCTGATGGAATGTAACAGTTCTGATGGAATGTAACAGTTCTGATGGAATGTAACACAGTCCTGATGGAATGTAACAGTTCTGATGGAATGTAACACAGTTATGATGGAATGTAACACAGTTCTGATGGAATGTAACACAGTTCTGATGGAATGTAACACAGTTCTGATGGAATGTAACACAGTCCTGATGGAATGTAACACAGTTCTGATGGAATGTAACACAGTTCTGATGGAATGTAACACAGTTCTGATGGGATGTAACACAGTCCTGATGGAATATAACACAGTCCTGATTTAATGTAAATGTTCTCATGGAATGTAACAGTTCTGATGGAATGTAACAGTTCTGATGAAATGTAACACAGTCCTGATGGAATGTAACAGTTCTGATGGAATGTAACAGTTCTGATGGAATGTAACACAGTCCTGATGGAATGTAACAGTTCTGATGGAATGTAACACAGTTCTGATGGAATGTAACACAGTTCTGATGGAATGTAACAGTTCTGATGGAATGTAACAGTTCTGATGGAATGTAACACAGTCCTGATGGAATGTAACAGTTCTGATGGAATGTAACACAGTTCTGATGGAATTTTACACAGTTCTGATGGAATGTAACACAGTTCTGATGGAATGTAACACAGTTCTGATGGAATGTAACACAGTCCTGATGGAATGTAACACAGTTCTGATGGAATGTAACACAGTTCTGATGGAATGTAACACAGTTCTGATGGGATGTAACACAGTCCTGATGGAATATAACACAGTCCTGATTTAATGTAAATGTTCTCATGGATTGTAACAGTTCTGATGGAATGTAACAGTTCTGATGGAATGTAACACAGTTATGATGGAATGTAACACAGTTCTGATGGAATGTAACACAGTTCTGATGGAATGTAACACAGTTCTGATGGAATGTAACACAGTCCTGATGGAATGTAACACAGTTCTGATGGAATGTAACACAGTTCTGATGGAATGTAACACAGTTCTGATGGGATGTAACACAGTCCTGATGGAATATAACACAGTCCTGATTTAATGTAAATGTTCTCATGGAATGTAACAGTTCTGATGGAATGTAACAGTTCTGATGAAATGTAACACAGTCCTGATGGAATGTAACAGTTCTGATGGAATGTAACAGTTCTGATGGAATGTAACACAGTCCTGATGGAATGTAACAGTTCTGATGGAATGTAACACAGTTCTGATGGAATGTAACACAGTTCTGATGGAATGTAACACAGTTCTGATGGAATGTAACACAGTTCTGATGGAATGTAACACAGTCCTGATGGAATGTAACACAGTTCTGATGGAATGTAACACAGTTCTGATGGAATGTAACACAGTTCTGATGGGATGTAACACAGTCCTGATGGAATATAACACAGTCCTGATTTAATGTAAATGTTCTCATGGAATGTAACAGTTCTGATGGAATGTAACACAGTCCTGATGGAATGTAACAGTTCTGATGGAATGTAACACAGTCCTGATGGAATGTAACAGTTCTGATGGAATGTAACAGTTCTGATGGAATGTAACACAGTCCTGATGGAATGTAACAGTTCTGATGGAATGTAACACAGTTCTGATGGAATGTAACACATTTCTGATGGAATGTAACAGTTCTGATGGAATGTAACAGTTCTGATGGAATGTAACACAGTCCTGATGGAATGTAACAGTTCTGATGGAATGTAACAGTTCTGATGGAATGTATCAGTTCTGATGGAATGTAACACAGTCCTGATGGAATGTAACACAGTTCTGATGGAATGTTACAGTTCTCATGGAATGTAACAGTCCTGATGGAATGTAACAGTTCTGATGGAATGTAACACAGTCCTGATTTAATGTAACTGTTCTCATGGAATGTAACAGTTCTGATGGAATGTATATGTTCTGATGGAGTGTAACACAGACCTGATTGAATGTAACAGTCCTGATGGAATGTAACACAGTCCTGATGGAATGTAACAGTTCTGATGGAATGTAACAGTTCTGATGGAATGTATCAGTTCTGATGGAATGTAACACAGTCCTGATGGAATGTAACACAGTTCTGATGGAATGTAACACAGTTCTGATTTAATGTAACTGTTCTCATGGAATGTAACAGTTCTGATGGAATGTATATGTTCTGATGGAATGTAACACAGTTCTGATGGAATGTAACACAGTTCTGATGGAATGTAACACAGTTCTGATGGAATGTAACACAGTTCTGATGGAATGTAACACAGTTCTGATGGAATGTAACACAGTCCTGATGGAATGTAACACAGTTCTGATGGAATGTAACACAGTTCTGATGGAATGTAACACAGTTCTGATGGGATGTAACACAGTCCTGATGGAATATAACACAGTCCTGATTTAATGTAAATGTTCTCATGGAATGTAACAGTTCTGATGGAATGTAACAGTTCTGATGGAATGTAACACAGTCCTGATGGAATGTAACAGTTCTGATGGAATGTAACAGTCCTGGTGGAATGTAACCTAGATCTGGTAGAATGTAACCTAGATCTGGTGGAATGTAACAGTTCTGATGGAATGTAACACAGTTCTGATGGAATGTAACAGTTCTGATGGAATGTAACAGTTCTGACGGAATGTAACAGTCCTGATGGAATGTAACACAGTTCTGATTTAATTTAACTGTTCTCATGGAATGTAACAGTTCTGATGGAATGTATACGTTCTGATGGAGTGTAACACAGACCTGATTGAATGTAACATTTCTGATGGAGTGTAACACAGACCTGATTTAATGTAATATTTCTGATGGGATGTAACACAGTCCTGATGGAATATAACACAGTCCTGATTTAATGTAACTGTTCTCATGGAATGTAACAGTTCTGATGGAATGTAACAGTTCGGATGGAATGTAACAGTTCTGATGGAATGTAACAGTTCTGATGGAATGTAACACAGTCCTGATGGAATGTAACAGTTCTGATGGAATGTAACACAGTTCTGATGGAATGTAACACAGTTCTGATGGAATGTAACAGTTCTGATGGAATGTAACAGTTCTGATGGAATGTAACACAGTCCTGATGGAATGTAACAGTTCTGATGGAATGTAACACAGTTCTGATGGAATGTAACACAGTTCTGATGGAATGTAACACAGTTCTGATTTAATGTAACTGTTCTCATGGAATGTAACAGTTCTGATGGAATGTATATGTTCTGATGGAATGTAACACAGTCCTGATTTAATGTAACTGTTCTCATGGAATGTAACAGTTCTGATGGAATGTAACAGTTCTGATGAGATGTAACACAGTCCTGATGGAATATAACACAGTCCTGATTTAATGTAACTGTTCTCATGGAATGTAACAGTTCTGATGGAATGTAACACAGTTCTGATGGAATGTAACACAGTTCTGATGGAATGTAACACAGTCCTGATGGAATCTAACACAGTCCTGATGGAATGTAACCGTTCTCATGGAATGTAACACAGTCCTGATGGAATGTAACAGTTCTCATGGAATGTAACAGTCCTGATGGAATGTAACAGTTCTGATGGAATGTAACACAGTCCTGATTTAATGTAACTGTTCTCATGGAATGTAACAGTTCTGATGGAATGTATATGTTCTGATGGAGTGTAACACAGACCTGATTGAATGTAACAGTCCTGATGGAATGTAACACAGTCCTGATGGAATGTAACAGTTCTGATGGAATGTAACACAGTCCTGATGGAATGTAACAGTTCTGATGGAATGTAACAGTTCTGATGGAATGTAACACAGTCCTGATGGAATGTAACAGTTCTGATGGAATGTAACACAGTTCTGATGGAATGTAACACATTTCTGATGGAATGTAACAGTTCTGATGGAATGTAACAGTTCTGATGGAATGTAACAGTTCTGATGGAATGTAACACAGTCCTGATGGAATGTAACCGTTCTCATGGAATGTAACACAGTCCTGATGGAATGTAACAGTTCTGATGGAATGTAACACAGTCCTGATTTAATGTAACTGTTCTCATGGAATTTAACAGTTCTGATGGAATGTATATGTTCTGATGGAGTGTAACACAGACCTGATTGAATGTAACAGTCCTGATGGAATGTAACACAGTCCTGATGGAATGTAACAGTTCTGATGGAATGTAACACAGTCCTGATGGAATGTAACAGTTCTGATGGAATGTAACAGTTCTGATGGAATGTAACAGTTCTGATGGAATGTAACACAGTCCTGATGGAATGTAACAGTTCTGATGGAATGTAACACAGTTCTGATGGAATGTAACACAGTCCTGATGGAATGTAACAGTTCTGATGGAATGTAACACAGTCCTGATGGAATGTAACAGTTCTGATGGAATGTAACAGTTCTGATGGAATGTAACACAGTCCTGATGGAATGTAACAGTTCTGATGGAATGTAACACAGTTCTGATGGAATGTAACACATTTCTGATGGAATGTAACAGTCCTGATGGAATGTAACACAGTCCTGATGGAATGTAACAGTTCTGATGGAATGTAACACAGTCCTGATGGAATGTAACAGTTCTGATGGAATGTAACAGTTCTGATGGAATGTAACACAGTCCTGATGGAATGTAACAGTTCTGATGGAATGTAACACAGTTCTGATGGAATGTAACACATTTCTGATGGAATGTAACAGTTCTGATGGAATGTAACAGTTCTGATGGAATGTAACACAGTCCTGATGGAATGTAACAGTTCTGATGGAATGTAACAGTTCTGATGGAATGTAACAGTTCTGATGGAATGTAACACAGTCCTGATGGAATGTAACAGTTCTGATGGAATGTAACACAGTCCTGATGGAATGTAACCGTTCTCATGGAATGTAACACAGTCCTGATGGAATGTAACAGTTCTCATGGAATGTAACAGTCCTGATGGAATGTAACAGTTCTGATGGAATGTAACACAGTCCTGATTTAATGTAACTGTTCTCATGGAATGTAACAGTTCTGATGGAATGTATATGTTCTGATGGAGTGTAACACAGACCTGATTGAATGTAACAGTCCTGATGGAATGTAACACAGTCCTGATGGAATGTAACAGTTCTGATGGAATGTAACACAGTCCTGATGGAATGTAACAGTTCTGATGGAATGTAACAGTTCTGATGGAATGTAACAGTTCTGATGGAATGTAACACAGTCCTGATGGAATGTAACAGTTCTGATGGAATGTAACACAGTTCTGATGGAATGTAACACATTTCTGATGGAATGTAACAGTTCTGATGGAATGTAACAGTTCTGATGGAATGTAACACAGTCCTGATGGAATGTAACAGTTCTGATGGAATGTAACACAGTTATGATGGAATGTAACACAGTTCTGATGGAATGTAACACAGTTCTGATGGAATGTAACACAGTTCTGATGGAATGTAACACAGTCCTGATGGAATGTAACACAGTTCTGATGGAATGTAACACAGTTCTGATGGAATGTAACACAGTTCTGATGGGATGTAACACAGTCCTGATGGAATATAACACAGTCCTGATTTAATGTAAATGTTCTCATGGAATGTAACAGTTCTGATGGAATGTAACAGTTCTGATGAAATGTAACACAGTCCTGATGGAATGTAACAGTTCTGATGGAATGTAACAGTTCTGATGGAATGTAACACAGTCCTGATGGAATGTAACAGTTCTGATGGAATGTAACACAGTTCTGATGGAATGTAACACAGTTCTGATGGAATGTAACAGTTCTGATGGAATGTAACAGTTCTGATGGAATGTAACACAGTCCTGATGGAATGTAACAGTTCTGATGGAATGTAACACAGTTCTGATGGAATTTTACACAGTTCTGATGGAATGTAACACAGTTCTGATGGAATGTAACACAGTCCTGATGGAATGTAACACAGTTCTGATGGAATGTAACACAGTTCTGATGGAATGTAACACAGTTCTGATGGGATGTAACACAGTCCTGATGGAATATAACACAGTCCTGATTTAATGTAAATGTTCTCATGGATTGTAACAGTTCTGATGGAATGTAACAGTTCTGATGGAATGTAACACAGTCCTGATGGAATGTAACAGTTCTGATGGAATGTAACACAGTTCTGATGGAATGTAACACAGTTCTGATGGAATGTAACACAGTCCTGATGGAATGTAACACAGTTTTGATTTAATGTAGCAGTTCTGATGGAAAGTAACACAGTTCTGATTTAAAATTAACAGTCCTTATGTATTGTAAAACTGGTCTGATGGGATGTAACACAGTTATCTTTGAATGTAACACATTTCTGGAATGTAACCTAGATCACAGTCCTGGTGGAATGTAACCTAGATCTGGTGGAATGTAACAGTTCTGACGGAATGTAACAGTCCTGATAGAATGTAACCTAGATCTGGTGGAATGTAACCTAGATCTGGTGGAATGTAACAGTTCTGATGGAATGTAACACAGTCCTGATGGAATGTAACAGTTCTGATGGAATGTAACACAGTTCTGATGGAATGTAACACAGTTCTGATGGAATGTAACACAGTTCTGATGGAATGTAACACAGTTCTGATGGAATGTAACACAGTCCTGATGGAATGTAACACAGTTCTGATGGAATGTAACACAGTTCTGATGGAATGTAACACAGTTCTGATGGGATGTAACACAGTCCTGATGGAATATAACACAGTCCTGATTTAATGTAAATGTTCTCATGGAATGTAACAGTTCTGATGGAATGTAACAGTTCTGATGGAATGTAACACAGTCCTGATGGAATGTAACAGTTCTGATGGAATGTAACACAGTTCTGATGGAATGTAACACAGTTCTGATGGAATGTAACACAGTCCTGATGGAATGTAACACAGTTTTGATTTAATGTAGCAGTTCTGATGGAAAGTAACACAGTTCTGATTTAAAATTAACAGTCCTTATGTATTGTAAAACTGGTCTGATGGGATGTAACACAGTTATCTTTGAATGTAACACATTTCTGGAATGTAACCTAGATCACAGTCCTGGTGGAATGTAACCTAGATCTGGTGGAATGTAACAGTTCTGACGGAATGTAACAGTCCTGATAGAATGTAACCTAGATCTGGTGGAATGTAACCTAGATCTGGTGGAATGTAACAGTTCTGATGGAATGTAACAGTCCTGGTGGAATGTAACCTAGATCTGGTGGAATGTAACCTAGATCTGGTGGAATGTAACAGTTCTGATGGAATGTAACACTCCTGGTGTTACATTATGGTTGACCAGAGCTCTATGGGTCCAGGTCTAAAGTGGATAGGCAGTAGGGTGCCATATGAGACGCATAGCTATACTGTCTAGCAAAATGCCCCAGGTTCAATTTCCCACCAAAATGAATGTATTATCTCAAACAAGTGCCCCAATGTAACATGCCAAGAACTTCATTTGTTTCACAAAACAAATAGAGTTTCAGACCATAAACGTTTACTCTTTTTCTGCTCTCTGACTCTGATTACTCTGTCAGTGCACTGCTTCTGCGTTGAACCCAGAGAAAATGCTGCAGTCGGCTAAAACAAGATCATTGTCAACACTGAGACAAAGCAGGTGGTTTCCATTACCTTGTTTCTGTCTTCGCCAGTGTCCCTCCATTTCAGATTAAGCTGTAAAGTGAGATCCAGAGAGGGAAACCAGGAAATGACATTGCTTAGTACACCACATGTATATGCAGTGTTAGCATTGTAAAGGGGAGGGGCTTTCCATGAGTATGGTGTCCATATCAGGACAACCTCAGTCTCAGCAGGACTTGTCTCGGTGTCAGCAGGACTGAGGCTGTCCCAATACGGACATCGTACAGGAGGCCATTGGATTAGTTTGTTGTTCTGACTCTGGTCAGGTAAGTCACCTCAGCGTGCTATATTTATTAACAGACAGATGAGTAGGGACCCCTCAGACACAGCCTCATCAGTATGCCAGGGTGAAGTTTCCTCTGGGGTCAGCTTCCCCTCCCCCAATCATAACCTTGCTATTTCTGGGGGAAATAAAAAACTGACCCAAGATCACCCTACCCCACCTACAGCAGAGCGCGATATCTTAAAAAAGGTTAAAGGTTAAAGGGTAAAAGCTTATAGTAGTCTCTCTGCGCTACATTTCTTCCCTTCATCATCTCTACTTAACATATCGGGCCATTTTCATCACAATGACCCAGTAATGCAGTATCAAATCTTCTCCAGCCAATTCACTCATAGAGAAGATCAGAGACAGGGTCAGGAGCATTTCATACCCCTCCTGACCTTCTGCTGCCACAGCAAATCCACACGCCACCGCAGTATCCACGCCGGTGGGTGAATTGAATTAATAAACGTGGGGTCCTTATACATATTCAATTAAAGGCCTTAGTCTGGCAGCAGTGGCCCCTCGTCTCATCCTGTCTGATTTACTGAGACAGAGTCGTGCTGATGCATGACCTCGTCCCCAGCCAGCCCGTAGCGAACGCACGGTGCAGCAGGAGGACTGAAGTGAATCCCTTTTCAGAGGCGAATGGTGAGGGAAGCAGACGCAGGGCTAAGTGCCCATAGGCTCTCCTGCCAAATCTAAAATCAATACACTGTTTCTTTTCCCAAACTGCAAGCTGCTGAATCCATATTTTTTTTTAATGATTCCCATATAAAGATGCAGCAGGTGGGGACAAGGAGACGTCCTCTCTGACAGCACCAAGTGCCAGAGCTCATTTCCAGGTAGGAAATAAAATGACTCTGTATTTATGGGGCTCAGATGTGTTGATGTTGTCAAGGTGATTTACTTCAATTGCATTGCTGACAAGTGTAAGGTCTGTTTAGTTTCCCCCTGGTAAATGTCCCCATTATTAAAACTTCACAATGAATATGCAGCACAGTGTGCCTGTTTGTCCAATGACGCTCTC